>NC_067231.1:16236458-16536458 GCF_019924925.1 Ctenopharyngodon idella
CAAACGTCATTATAATAAAAGTCTGAAGTTCAGATCATTTCAGCAGAACCTAAGCTCTAGCCATCAAGGCAGACCTGAAAAAACAAACACAAAGGCCCGTGCAGAGACAGAGCGAGTGTTTGACACAAAGTCACTTAAAATGGCGTGAAAACATAAACAATGATACACACAGTCTTCAAGTCCCTGCTCAACTGAACATAAATTACCGAGAACCACATGGCTGTGTTTGCTGCAGATTTGGCAGTGGAGAAAGCTGGGGAGGAAAAGACAGCAAAAAGAACAACAGCGAGGTCATTAAAACACAATTAGCCACAATTATCACTGCTGATTTATGCCACCTGCGAGTAAACCAGTAGGCAGAAGATACGCGTTAAACAGGGTCATTAAACTTCCAATTATAAACACACAAACACATAGTGAGACTCAAAACAAACATTAAGAGTGTGATGTTCCACTCCCTCTACATAGACTGTTATACTAACCCTTCAATGACCCGCTCAGTAAACACTCAAAATGTTGCTTTAACCCTGCTGCATTACAGTTCTATCATTAACAGGTATTATGTTGAAAAAGGAAAATTGGGTCTCATTAAGGTAATAAGGCTGAAGAATGCCAGCATATGTGCTGAAAACAGGACAGGCCTGAAATGCATAGAAAGAAGTAAGAATGACAGGAAGGTAAATGGGAATGTGTGGAGGTAAAGGGGGGATAAGCGGAAGAGGGAAGTTGAGGTCTGGGATAAAACACTGGATACCATCTTAAATGTCTCCTGCAGTATGACCCTGAAAGCTAGACATGGTCATTTTATATCCTATGAGAAAACACACTCCTGAGCAGGTTTCCAGCATTAAGTGATTTTTCCGTCCAGACTGAAACCAAAATACTGCACTAAAAATTGCAGCTAATCACAACCAACTTCATTGGACTAATAAGATTCATCAGTGGGCAGTACTGAGTGCAACAACTCAACTATTCTTGCTTGATTTTGTGATCACTGGTGCTTAGGCCCAAAACTTGGATGTTTATTCATAAGTTTCAAAGACTTAAATCTATGTATGTATGTGTGTGTGTGTGTGTGTGTGTGTGTGTGTGTGTGTGTGTGTGTGTGTGTGTGTGTGTGTGTGTGTGGTTTCACACACCAGATCGTCCATAGGCTGCCTTTAAGTGTTGCCTGTGTTCACTGCAATTACCCCACTAAGGAAACATCACTTTCAGAAGTCAGATCTTGTTCCTTCACCTACATGAGGAAATGCCTTCTCAAGACAAGCAGACCTCAACACAAAGAGCACAGTGTGCGCTCAAGCACCTCCTGTGCACTCTGTAACAGGATATAGACACAGAAACATGGACACTTGGGAAAATCAGAGCACACTATGCCGAGGAAGGAATGAAAGATTAGAAGAACAGCAAAAGGTGAGGAGACGGGCCTTAACCCTACACTTACATAATGACCAATGACAAACTCCCTAATAAATCTGCATTTAAATTTTTTTTTTTTTTTTTTTTAATAAATAATGTGTTTAATTTTTTTTATTGTGTAGACACGGTGTAACACTGAACACAAAAAAATGGCTGAAGATTACAGAAAGGAAAATTTGCCTGGCCAATATTTCAGACTATCATTGATCTCAAGTAACGTGGGAGATGAGTGACACATTAACTCTCAGGTCAACACAACCCTCTGACGGTGCATGTCAGTCTCTGTCCTCAATGTCTCACTGGAGAGAACTTTCTCTTCCACTCTGAGCCATCAGGGCCATGATGTATTTCTCCTGTGTACACAGATGTATCTCAAAAGCGTTAACATGTGTGCTCCCATCTCTCACCCTAATCTAATTTGTGCCTCCATTATTTCTAGAAAGTGACATTACCTTAGTGCTCAGTTTTTCACTGCTAACCCAAACAGATGACCTTATAATCTTCTGTTTGCTTCAAAAGAAAAGGAAGAACAGATGAAAAACTTCAGAAGCAAGAGCTAAATTCAGATTAAGGTAGAAATAGATACCATAGATATATTTGATAATTTGTCTTCCTGTATATATCCAGGGCAGTCTACTTTCCCCCTATTATTTTATTTACAGTTCCCATACCACACATATAAACCCTACTGATATCAAGAATCACTATTTGAAAATATTCAACAACTAAACAGACAAAATCATTTCTAATAAGGCACTTGAGAGGAAACATTAATGAATCCTTGTGTCAACCAATGAGAGATCACAGAGGAAATGAGAACAGTGTGAACTTTTATAGTACAGAATGTCTGTTGGCTGCGCTTGTGTTCCAAGGCTCAACATGACAAATCTAAGCACAGACATTCAAAAATATTTTTTCCAAAGTAGCAAGTCTTGTTTTGGCTGCACGATCTGAGTTTTGGTCCTTTACCATTGTGTGGATTTCACTGCCACGAACAGTCAATAGCAATAAGCCAAAAGAAACAAGTGTTCTAGGACATTCCGCATGCTTCATTGACATTGTCCTGGGGTTCTGAAACTTTGCGAGGAGAATCACACAAACTTTGGTCATATGCCTTACAAAACCTGAACTCCACAACACACTGACCAGCCTTCCGCTGGAAATGAACTGAAGGAAAATCTAAGAAGTTAAGAAGCCCATAAGAACGTTCCTAAGTGAAGTTCTTGAAAAATTCTGAAAAGAAAAAAAAGAAAAGAAAAAGATTGTATGGCGATTCTTGTGGATGACTTGCTGATCATCTCAATGAAAAAAGGTAATCTAATTTCTGCTGCTGTAATTAAAAGATTACTTCACTTTAAAGGGGTAAAATAAGTCTCTGATATCCCCAGAGTGTGTATGTGAAGTTTCAGCTCAAAATACCCCACAGATATAGTATGTTAAATTTGTCACTTTTTGAGGGTGAGCAAAAACGCTCCGTTTTTGTGTGTGTCCCTTTAAATGCAAATGAGCTGCTGCTCCCAAGAAGGCGGCGGAGTTTCAAGAGCTTGTGTTAGCAGCGCTGATTACCTCAGACTCACTGAAAATGTCATAAACGGTTCAGCCTTTTATGTTCAAACCGGAGTCGGACAATGATGGAGAGACTTAAGAAGAAGTGACAACATGTAGAATGCAACAGGACGTTTCTGAACGGTTAGTTGATGAATTTATGTAGCTGATGTGGAGTTAACTATCTTAAAGTCATTGATTAGCATTTTCTGTCAGGATAATCTATAAATCGCTCATCTGGGAACTGTTGTAAGATGCCTACAGAGCCAGAGAATATATGCTGCATGAAGATAGAACAGGTATAGTTTAGTTTAATTACAGTTATACCTTGTCATACTATTGCTTTTGTGTTACGTACTGTATTGCAATAACATGGCCTCACCCCTTTGTTGCGTGTTCTCAGGGGCAGGGTTTATGTAAATTTTAGGTTTTGTGATGTCACTAACCCGGGAAGAAGCTCGTTGCAGTCCCTACCAGCCGTTTGTTGTAGTCCTTAAACAGAGAATTCTTTAAAAGAAAATATCTTGCTTTGCATTGAACTTTGAGCATCCTAACTTTGCAGATGTTGCAGATGCTCTAACAGCAACATTACATACTAACTAAAGTTAAAAAAGTGAAATCATAATCAACCTCCCCTTTAAAATGAAAATTACCCCAAAATTTTCACACTCAAGCAATTCCTAGGTGTGTATATGACTTTCTTCTTTCTGCTGAACACAGTCTGAGTTATATTAATAAATATCCTGACGAATCCAAGCTTTATAATGGCAGTGAACGGGACCAGTGAGTATGAATATGAAGTATTGAAAATTGGTATTAAAATTTTAAAGTAGCAAGAGGAAGTTATCATTTTGAAAAAGGTGAGGGGGTAGATTAATATAAACCTCAGGATGAGTGACAGAGAGATTAAAGAAGACTACTACATCACATAACAAAATGTATAGTTAGGGATCAAAGATTTTGTTGGGCATGCTCCAACTTAAATGTTCAATAAGCACCTAGATGTGGAGATGCTCGCCAACCAACACAAGTCGTGAGATGAAATAAGTGCACACACAATCTACAGCCAAATCATCTTGTTGGCAAATGTCTGTTCTGTCTACTATCCTCCTATTACTCAGTCTGAAAATCTGGATATAACATACACACTTTATCCATCCAACAAACACACACCCATACACACACTCTTTCGCCTTCCTATAGACCTTTCAGTAACCTTATCCAAAACAACACATTCTTTCAATAAAATCCACCACTGAGCTCACTTTTGCTGCTGCCATGTACGCTGATCCAAGCCCAATTATTTCAGCATCCTGCCATTGCTGCTAATAAATCAGCAGGTTAAAGTTACCAAACAGAGGATTTGGGTCCCACCCCCCCAAAGTCCAAGGACTTGAACCCAACCACCCCCCTTCCACTTTCTACTCATTACTCCTCTCACTAAAATACTGCATGATGTCATGGTCTGAAAAATGATAGCAATTAATCAGAGCTACCGAATCCTACCCATTCAACTAATCACAATTATACAAACAGATGAATCATCATTTGAGGCAAAAGCCTGCTAACTACCACACACCAGAAAAAAGAAAAAAAAGAAAAAAAAAGGCAAATTAAAGTTAAACTTTGCAGTCCTTTTGTCATCATGACTGCATTTGATGTCTGAAACTGATATATAAAATTTCAAGTTCAAATCAAAAACAATTGCATATAGAAATTCATAGTGCAAAGCTCAGTGGGCTGATTGAATTTGGTGAGAAAAACACATTGGACTTTTTGTCTGAAAAACTGGTTTTTCTACATATAAAATGTAAACTGAGATTTTTCTGAGGGCAGCCAGCATCTAAAATTGCTGAGGACTTGAGCCACAGGTCAGACTATGTTTATTTAGAGGAAAGAAGAGATTTATTTTGCATTTCATTTCACTTAGGAGAAAATAACATGCATTCACTGCACAATTTCACTATAAGATCGAATGCTGATGTACAGCTGTTAAATATGAATTCTGGAACGCACTTATACACCTTATTTCAGTACTTATAAAGTAAATACTTCTGTAGGGCCATTAACAAGTAATGTATTTTTGTGTTAACAATTGAACTGAACAGAAGGTGCATTTATTGTCCATTATCTATCACACACAATGAATGTACTAATGTTTCTAAAAGAAGTCTTATGCTCAGAAAATTTGCATTTTTTTCATAAAATACAGAAAACAGTAATATTTTGAAAAATAATTACAATTTAAAATAACCGTTTCTATTTTAATTATTTTTAATTTATTCATTTGACGGCAAAGTTAAATTTTCAGCATCCATTACTCCAGGCTTTAGTGTCACATGATCCTTCAGAAATCATTCTAAATATGCCGGTTTAATGCTTAAGAAAGCTGAGAATATGTCTTTTTACTTTCAATGTTGAAAACAGTTGTGCTACTTAAAAATCATGATGGATTTTTTCAGAATTCTTTGATGAACAAAGTTCAAAAGAACAGCATTTATTTGAAATCAAAATGTTTTGTAACATTATAAAAGTTTTTACTATCAATTCTGAACAATTTAATGCATCCTTGCAGAAAAGAAATATTAATTTCTTTCCAAAAAAAAAAAAACTTTTTGACCCCAAACTTTTGAATGGCAGTGTATATATTGTGAATACAACATGCAATTACATTGTGACCATGCAGTCTATTTAGATGCATTCAAATATTATTTAGCCTTAATGTGTCACACTTCAGTATAAACTGGGTATAAAATTAGACACAAGGTCTGTCAGGAAGACAGACAGGACCTTAGGTTAAGGATTTAAAAAGTCAACATCAGTCCAGAAGAGTTACGCTACAGTACCACCTTCAATAAATGATCTCCCCACAAGCACTTTTGTCCAGTATACTTGTTACGTAGTAAAAGAAATCAAATACATGTCAAACAACTGCTCAGCTAAATACAAGAAGATCTAATATGTCATTCTGGGATTCTCAAAACCCGCGAATGCAAACAGATGTCAGTGCTCATTCATTGTCACTTTCAAGTACAGTACAGCCTTAAGCCAAACAGGTTTGGGTAACTGATGACAATACAAGTAAACAGAGGTTCTGATTCTGACAGCTCACTGAGAAATTAGATGAAATGGAAGAGCGAACGCTGGACAGAAATCTGGCTTAGATAAAGCTGTGAACGACACGTAAGGGAAAGTGGAACAGACATACATCTACACACCGCAAGAGAGACCACTGGACACAGAGCTGGTGATAGGGTCTGTAAGGTAATGTGGAATGTGGCCTGTGTCATGTTTAGGCAGAGGATATGTGGTCACTCAGGAACTAGAGGATAAGGGTGAACAGTGAGCGTGAGCCAAACACATCACTAACACTATCACGCGAATGCGCATGTATTTATGTGCTTCATGTTCATAAGAGTGTTTTCCACTACGTGTGCTTGAATTATGGCAGCCCACATGTGTCTGGCTTTGACAGTATGTGGAAATTTACATGTGTTTGTAAGTGTGTGTGAGAAGGAAGTTCTCTCACCAAAGGCTCTTTATTTTTGACCAGTCGAATGATCTTGACAGAGTCTTCTTCATCATCAATGTCATCTGGCAAAGGAGGAAGTTCTGGATCGTAACTCTTCCTGGCCACAGTATCATGAACAGACAACAAACTCTGCAACGAGAAAGAGTTGTACATATAAAATCCACAAAAATGCACACAAACAGTAAGACAAACAGTAGTCGCTTGACTGATTTTGTGTAGCTATTCGTTTTGGCTAATCATTCCAGCCTTGATACTCCAAGCATCTGCTTGAATCCTATTGTATAAATCATAGAGCTTTAGAGGTCTGCTTTAGATTACTACCTCCTACTGACAAATAAAGCTGCTTTTGAATTGATTACAGTCACTATTTTACTACAACCCTCTTTGGCAATGTTGTTTGTTATAGCATCTCCAGTAGGGAAAAAAAAAAAAAAAAAAAAAAAAAAAAACTGAATCAAAACCAAGACCAATCATATTGTCATCTTTCATTTGATTAGATTATTATGAGTATTACGAGTATCCTGCTGGGAATACGGCAGCATTGCTGTGAGTTTCCAAGGAGCGAAGACACTTTACGGCAGATGGATGGACAGAAGGCAATGAAGTTCTCAGCCATTTCAGATATTTCACACCTCGGCTCTCAGAGAACGAGCTATAGCTAAAGAATGACGGCATTCAGAGATTCATTACCGAACTGCTTTAACAATGCTGTCAAAAGCAGCTGCAGCTTTTTTCTTTCTTTTTCTCCTTTTCTCCCTTGCATTTCTAACATAAAATTATCTTCCAGTTATGTGCCAGAGATAAAAAATGAGAGGGAATTAAAAAAAAAAAAAAATCCAAAAAAAGAGAGAAGAGACAAGACAGAGAGGAGAAGAAAAGTGTCTGTTTTATGACATGGGATCAAGCTCCAGAACAACACTCAACATGTGGCTAAAGCAGAACAGATGGGAGAGCGAGCGAGAGTGGTGGAAATAAACAGAGAAAGAGAGGCATGTGTCTAGGGAGTGAGTCAATTTCATCAGTCCAGGGTTATACTGACAATTAGATGCAATTATCTGATAATTAATTCATTTTTTTCTTGAACATTTCAGTCCTCACACATAATTAAATGCAGGTAAAAAATAAAGTGGAATCTGGATCAACACTCAATCAATCTACACCACCACTGCTGAATCTGATCATATTTACAGAAATAAATGAATAAAGGCAAGAAAACATACTGTATTTCAATTGAGATCTTCTCACAACATGACCGGAAAAACAGTGTGAGAAATGTGATCCGATTCCTTGACAAATAACTTATGAGCCGATTCACTAGAAAATGACTCTTATTAATCAGTCCTTTTAATAATGAATCACTCAAAACCTCAAACTAATGAGTTCAGTCTGAACTGAATGAATTTGTGGTTAGTGAATCAGTATCACACTGCATGTGACTGACTAAGTGAACTAAGTTATCATTAATTTCAGTGATTTCTATCTTGAAATTAATCAAACATTACTGACTAGCAAATCAGCATTACTGACTAGTTAATACAATGCGTAGTTAAATATACACATTTGTAACAGTGTTTTTTTGCTGATTTGATTAACAAAATCTGCTCATTAAATGAAATACAGACCTAGCACTGAGATACAAAATTGGCCCTCATTATATCAAATCTCATCTCTGATTGGACTATACACATGCCAATCAACCACATCCACACATTTGTAAAGATAGGGAGTATATTATGAGATGTAAACAACTAGTAGAGGCAGAAGAAAAAAAAAAAAAAAATTCACAAGCCAGTGTTTGTGCGTTTCAGATGGAGAAATGAAAAAGAGAGCAGAACATACACATTGCTCTATAGGGTACAATGTTGATAACCTCTACACTAAACACAGATTAGATTGAATGGTGCAGTTGTTTTAAAGTCTCCATGTAGTCAATAATTTTATCCCTTAAAACTCATCTTTCTTTCTTTTTTTTTTTTTTTTTAACGCCATGCCAGCTTTGATGGCAATATTCATGACGAGAGAGAGGTTTAGTTGAAAGAAAAAAAAAGAAAAAAAGAAGAAAAAAAAAAAACCCTAAATAAGATGTTTAAGATTCATTTTTCCTAAAAACCTTAAAACTAAATTTGGATTTACTTGGTTAAAAACCTCTTCAAAAGAACCAACAGAATAAAACAATTTTCTTAAAAGGGTAGAAGTGTCCAGTAACAGTCCAGTAAAATATGTTTAATGGACAGTGGATTCAGGCAAGATGGACACTTTGGATAGTTTTCTCCTGAAAGTAAAAATGTATGTGTTAGTCTTTAAAACTCATCTTTGATCAGCAAAATTACATATTTAAATGTTTTTCCTGTGAAAAAAATTCTTAATGCCTCAAAATATATCTTGAATGTAACTCTACACCCTTGCCTCATTTAATATACACGGCTCTATGAATATGATAATTAGCCCCGCCTCCACTCGCACAAGCTCACTCTGTCAACTTACTGAGGTAAACGCTGCACAATGGTATCGCTTTTTACAATGTCAGACACATAACGGTAATTAATATGATTAGCGTTTTGCTTGACTATGTTATCAAACAGCTAATAACGTGTTGCTAATGTTACACAAACCATGTTCCCGTTCGTGAGTCAGACAGCTGTTTTCTAACAATCAATATCCTTAGAAACGCTTTGAACAACTCAGAACGTCAGTGGAGAAAGGCATATAATTCATCATAACATCGTAATATGCATCATAAAACCGCAATATTGCTAAATCTACCCGATTTTTCAAATCAACAGAAAAATATACTGGGATAACCTTCTTTTGAGACTCCCTTGCGCGGTCAGTTAATAATATGCTGAAGCCCGCTGGCATGTTGCTGGTTACAAGGTAGTTTGTGACGTCAGAAACACCAGCGATTTCAAACCGTGGGTTTGAGACTGTCTTTGGTTTACTGCAATTTTAAAGAGAAAATACTCACCAATGGTGTTGACTTATGAATTTGCAAATGGTTTGTCTTAAAGCATGTTAAATACACCAGATAGACATATAAACAACATTAAAAACTTGATTTTCACCACAGGGGGACTTTAAGCAAACTGAAGTGGAAGATTTTTAATTGCAACTTAGTTGCCATTCCTTCCATTCCTCCAGATGACCAGATCAATTCTTTAACTAAATAAAAAAAAGCCTTTACATCAGATAGTGTTACACTTAGACTTGAATAAAATATCTCAGTATAAATATTGTCAAAGCATCAAGGCATTAACCATCTGCAACCACATTTTTTCCCTATTACTCTTTCTTTGTCTTCCTTCACTGAGGGTAAAATCGATGTGGCGTTGTGTTTTGGTTTTTGGGAGTTTTCCTAAAACATGGTGTGGCCAAGGAAAGCCACAGCTTGCCATGCCGACCCCAAGCCACACATTTATATAAAAAAAAAAAAAAAAGAACATGCTTTTAATCTTTGAAAGATAATTAATAACACTGTTAAATGTATCCTGCAGCCAATCTCAAAATGAATATCCATTTTTTATACTGTTATGATGCCTAAATTCACTTATAACATTTAAAATGATCTGTTTTAGTTTTTAGCGTTTTACACAAATTAGTATTGAATCTGCAATTGATCAGTTATTGGTCATAACATGAAAATAATTATCAGCATCAGTATTGGCTGGAACTTTAATATCAGCACAACTTAGTAACTTCATTAATGCCATAAAGAAGCTGCACTCAAATCAAATTTCATGTCAGTCTAGTCCCTACATGATGAGTAGTGAAAACAATGAGTCAAACCATCATACTTTCGGGAACACTGCAAAAAAAACCGCCCCAATCCCCCCTCCTCACCATGAAATATCAAAATGCATGTCCCTAAAAAAAAACATAAGGTTGGCATTCTTTAAAGCTCTGAAAAAGGACTGCATACTGAAATCTGACTTTACTGTCCATTCACGGAAAGGATTACTTCAAGAAAATTCTAACATTTCTCTGCCTTACATTTGATTAGTCCAATCTAAAACACGGTCTTCACATTTCCCTGATGAGTGAAATTGTGTGGCAGCGTAATAGCTCCACTCTGTTCCCACAGAGTCTGTATACTCTCCAACAACCCATTCTAAATTCACTATCCTGCCTTGCACAACACACTCAAACACATACAGGTATAAAGGGTGTTTTGTGGAGCTAAACTCTCTCCTGAGGTTGGAAGAACTGGGGTCAGCATCAGGCCAGGTGGCAAAAGAGTGAATTGAGGGTCAAAAGCAGTAACTCATTTCTTCATGTACTCTTGCAATGTGTGTATGTGTGCGCGCATGTTAATTAGTTATAGTGGGCCTCCTACAATAACAAATTGCTGAACTTGTTCAAATAAAGTCTGGGAAATGTAACTGGGCATGCAGCTCTCATTAGGAAAGAGTTTGTCATCTGAACAGTCATTATTCAACCTGCTGAACTAACTACCCATACACACGTCTGCACAAAATCTACACACACAAGCGCAAGAGAAAAGGGCAAAGCAATACACTTCTATCTATTTTCCTACACAAACTTGAGCCACTCATCTCCTCTTTCTCGTTCCTTCTTTCTCACTCAGACCAGAGCAGCTCTTTCTTTCCGCAACACACGGGTTGCCATAATTGCCGCTTTCATCAATGTCAATATAAGTCAGTAAGCGGGTCTAATATGAGTAAAATGTGTTTTTTCATGTGTGAATCATAAAGGAGGGAGGAGGAAGGAGATCATTTAATAGGTTCTGATTTATGTCTGGTCACAGGGAATGGATCATTTCAACACTAATTGAGAGTGATACAGTTACTATCGTACAGAGACGCCATTCTAGTCCCCAGAAGCCATCTGCTAGCGCTTTACACAGCACCAACAGACACTGGGTTAAAGGCATAAGGGAAAGAAAAAGAGAGTAAGAGAGGAACAGACTATAGGAATATAAGGACAGAGAGTACTATGATGATATAGCCAGACTACAGATTAAAGGTGAGATGAACGACAATTCCAGTCTTTAAGAATTTAAAAATATTAAGCAAAAATACTGATCAACTGTGTCAATAAATATTTTTATAATGTTACAATAGATTTCTATTTCAAATAAATGCTGTTCTTTTAATTTTTTTTATTCAAAAATCATGGTTTCCACAAAAATGATAACAAAGGTAATAGTAAGAAATGTTTCTTGAGCACCAAATCAGAACATTAGAATGATTTCTGAAGGATCATATGACACTAAAGACTGGAGTAATGGCTGATAAAAAATAAAAAATAAAAAAAAATAAACCAGCTTTGCCAGATGTGTCCAACCTTTCAACTGGTAGTGTACAAGTGTTCTATCTGAAGGCATATGTGCTAACAATAATGTGTTTATTTACTCTCTTACCTTTACATGTGGTTTGGACAGTAGCTTGACAAGCTCTCTGATCTCATTACTTGCACTTCTTCCCTGAAGCTCCTCTGTCAACTGAAGAAAAAGATGAGGGAGATAGTGTGAAAGAAACAGAAACCAGAGAGCAAGAGAACATGAGCATCTATAACATCCATGAACACATGCATTGGTCATACAGACATAAACACATACATTATGAATAATTGGATTATAAATGTCTCCCTTGTGGCAGGTAGCAGGTGGAGGGTGTGTGTGTGTATGTTTAAGAGATTGAGAGATTTATAGCAGCACAGATGCAGACTAAATGAGGCACAGAGACACGTTGCTGTTCCTCTAAGCGAGGAGAAAGACAGAGAGAGATGGGCTTGCTCCCCAGATCCATTTGAAGTGTTACTCCTGGGCCACAACCTTATTACTGACCTCACTCACTCTGGATGTGTGTATATGTGTGTGTGCGCCTGTGTGTGTGGACTGAGTCTGCTGAAATGCTGTAATCAGTGTTTAAAGAATCACTCTCTTGGGATGTCAGTAGACTTTTCCAGTAACCAGCCAAATGGAAGGTGACGTTCAGTTGAGTAATGGTGACAGTGACCCTTAGTGACACACACACACACACACACACACACACACACACTCCATCGTGTACAATAGATACATACCAACAACTGCAGCTAGTGTTGTGGCAAGCAGAGGTCACATATGGAGAAACAGCATGCACTGAACAGAGATCAGTCTTTCATGATCATATTTTTGCACATGTACTGTACACTCTAAAAAGTAATTCAGGTAACCTGTTAACACAACCTAAATAAATGCATGGTTGCAAGTTAAAAATTCTAATTTAGTGATTTAATTAAACTTATTACGTTGCAAACATTATTTTTTGAGTTCAGTTAAGAGTTTTTGTTAATCATTACATTAACTTTAATATTGTGTGATTTTAAACTAAAATTTCTGCTTAATTGATTTTTTTTTTCTTCAAAATTAAGTTGCAGTAACTATTTGAAATTGTCTTGATAATTTTGTAAATTGGGTAGTAGATTTCTAGTTCCCATCATGCTTTGCAGAGGACTGGATAAGTATGGAGGACCACAAGTGTCTTGGAAATAGAAATAAAGCATTTCATTAAATAACAACTAATTGTACAATAGGCATGAATACATTTGTTTACAAAATTAATCTATAAATAAATAGACTAAATAGCAAAGTAATTCATTACTTGATATTTTACTGGGCAACAAATAGCAATTATAAAAAGAATTTATAAATGAACTATTATGTACATAACTAACATTAAACTGTGCCTTTAAATAGGGTTTTTACAAAAACAACAAAACACTCAATAAGTACATCATTTAAAAATACATTATTAATGAATTCATAAATAGTGGAATTTCAAATTGCATTTGAAAATGCAATTTAAAAAGAAAAATAAGTATGCTAATTGGATTCACAAACTGAATTAATCAGGCATTTAAAAGAGCAATACCATTACCCATTTGCATTTCCCCACCATTTTTCCTTATTCTATTAGCTATTCAATTTGCTTAGTCAATTAGCGCCTCCTTTTATCTTTCCCATTTAGACTGTCCGCGACACTTTGGGCCTTAAAACAAGGTAAAACAATGCAAATTAGCTATTGTGGCATGGACAAGCTCTCTGAAAATAACTAGTAAATAACTTTAATAATCAAATCATATGTAGCATATTCATCCTTTTTACATTCAAGCTACATGTGCATTCCAGCATATTTAGAACATGTGGTGGTAGGCTTTTTTTCTTTTACAATGTCATTTTAAAATACTTGTGGTGTGGTGATTATTAATACTTTTTAATTAACACTAAAACAGAGTCCTCACTTCTTAGGCCCACTGGGTTATTTTTAAACACTTCTTTGTTTGGTAACTAGGACTCTATTGTTGTATTGATTAATGTCCATGATGAATAAGGCTGAGTTGAATTTCATTTATTTGTCTTGAAAAATACAATAATTGAAATAAATAGATGTATAAAAAAAAAAAAAAGTTGAAAATAAGCTAAACTACAAAGCAATTTTAAACTGTAAAATATAGACGTAAGTGGCAATCACTGGGGTCCATGGGCCCAATTGAAACGTAAAAATGATGTGGATTTTACAGAAAAGTCTATCTTAAATCTTCACTGAAATTTAGGGTTTAATGAAATGGGTTACAGCAACACACAGGTGTCCAAAAGGGCAACTGGCTTTCAAAAGAAATCATTCCCTGTTACTGATAGATTAAACATTCTTTTTTGCATGATCTATAAAATAGTATTTTAATGTGAAACTGTAAAACAATGTTCCTCCGAATCTTGCCGCATTTAACGTTAATGGATCACCAGGTAAGTGATCTACACATCTGTCCATGACATGCCAGGTGATAACCAATCAGAGAGCTTGTTACATCCATCCCAACATAGCTATTTTGCATTGTTTTACCTCATTTTACCAGCGCAAGGCCCAAAGTGTCACGGAAAGGCTAAAAGGAGAAACTAAATGACTAAGAAAATCGAATAGCTAATAGAAAAAGGAAAAACAGTGGGGAAATGGGAATGCAAATGGGTAATGGAATTGCCCTTATAAATGCCTCATTGAAACCTATATTTTTAATTCAATTTGTGAATCCAATTACTTATTTCTTTTTTTAAATAACATTTAAATACAATTACACTCATTCATAAAGAAAACGGTTTCAATTTAGTCTATTTATAGATTTATTAGTAAACAATTTTTAATGCTTAATTTTCATAGTACAATTAGTTATTAATTAATGAAATGTTTACTTTTCCAAGACACTTGTAGTCCTCCACAGATAAGGAGAGTAAATGTTGAAATTAAGTGTTATTTTATGGGTTTTTAGTAAAGGGAAAGACCTGTTAGATTAATGCTGTTATGTTTGACATTTAAAAGAATTTCTGTAATGTTGAAGTTTTTGTGGTTACCATTGTGAGAAGACTACATGAAGGTAAACACTACATTGACTTTATAAGCAATGACTGTGATAATGCCAGTGACAAGTAATATCCTACTTCATTAAATATACATGCTAAATAAATTACATTTAGCATGTGCTATGATGGCTGTGGATCTTAACTGAAATGGATAAGATTAATTGGTTCCACGGCTACAGCTCAAATAGTTGGAGTGACTTGCCAACTTGCAGTGTTGATCACTCAAAAGAATTGAGTTTGTTACAGATTAAGTTCCTCTAACTCGATATAGTTTGTGGGTTGAAAATTTCATTCAAAGTTGTCATAACACAAAAATTTAGCCAAATGGTTGCATTATTTTTATTTTTTTTTTTTGTTGTTGAGCCAACACAACATTTTTTTAGGCCATGTTAACACCTGGTGTTAAGATGCATTTTGGTCGATCGGATCACATGTGGATGACGCTAAATACAGGTGTAAACGGGGTCTAAAATGTTTTGAGCTTGTCCACTTTTGACCACTTTCAGAGGTAGTCGAACACGCATTAGACCAGATTGTTCTCATGGTGTAGATGCTCATGTGGTCAAATGTGTTCGAACAGACACAAAAGACCGCCTACTCTCTGCCTACTGACCTAATGTGTAAACATTATGGGAAGCGCACTAGCCAGACAGGATTTAAACTTTGTTGGCTGGAGACCCAAGTTTGGTTAGAAGATGAAAAACATACCAAGCACAATTATCTCATCATTCCTGATTTCTAATACACACTGAGCGAACGGTGTGATCTAGCAGCTATCAGAGCAGAAAAAGCTAAAAGGCTCTCCATAAGTTTTTCCGTCATCTCCGGGCACGTTCATATGTAAATTGCGCAAGCTTATTTTGTCCATTAGATCGAAAGATCTAGAGAGAATGAAAAAAACAAATAAAAAATTACCTGCCCATAGACCCTCCCCTCGAAATAATCAGGACAGAAGTGGTTGAAAGTGGACAAACGAGACGGATTCAAATACCAGGTGTAATCGGGTACATGTCTCCCTCAACCAAAATGCATCTTAACACTAGGCGTAAACAGGGCCTTAGAGTGTTGTGTATACACTGGCCCTAAAGTATTTAGACAGTTAAAATATGTGTGTCTTTAAATTAACAGAATAAAATTTTCTGCTCATTATCCTGCTCAATTTACGACTTAGTCTAGAAGTCTAGTCTAGAAAATCTGAAAAATACATTTACAATTTATTATTGATTCAGTTTATATAGAGGTCTATGCTTTGGATTAATATTTTAGTGGGGCAAAATATTAGTATTCAATTTATAAAAGTATTCCATTTATAAAACAATATATTGTTCAAAGTTAAGACTAAAGTATCTGATATTTTGCTTCAAAACAACGATATTCAGTCATTAAGTGTCACTTTAAGTGTCCAATCACTGAAAATAGCATTTACTGACATTTGTGCATTTCAGTGGTTAATAGGGGTGTGATGAGATCTCGTGCCACAAGATCTTGCGAAATTAAAATGTGACAAGATTTCTTATCGAGGTGAAACGGTGTCTCACGAAATTGCCATAACAGTGTGAGGGTGAAAACAGGATACAATATGCCACTACTACGTTTACATTACGAGGCGTAATGTAAACGTAGCGGTGGCATATACTATCACTGTCGTTTTGCTCTTTATATAAATAAAACCCATTTAATTCAGTTGGATAAGGGTCGCTTCAATCCCATCCAGCTTATCCAACACGAGCTGCAGACTCCTACGTAGTGCAACAGGAATCAGAGTTCACTGATCACGTGACGAGAGTAAATCACGAGATGACCGACAAGACCATGGCGGAGGATTCGTTATACAACAGAGCCTAAGTGTCTGATAAATGTCTCATCTTGTAGAATGTGCGCTCAGCACCGCCACTCCGTATTCACAGAGTACTCTTAGGTTAGGCTGTGTAGTTATAACCATCTCTTAGCTCTGTATCATGCTTGAAGAATAATTTGGTCTCTATTTGCACTTTGAATATTGAGAGACTACTTTGATTGTGGTTGCACTTAATTAAAATAAGAGAAAACTGTTATTCATTTTTATTTATACTGTTTTCATTTCTATGATCAATTTGTGGAAAGGATTCAGTAAGGAGGTCAAAAGTTCTCATATGACGTCAAAAGTTCTCATATGAAATCATACAGGAGAGAAGCCAGTCAGTTTGTGGCAAAACCTTTTACAGTGCTTAAATATTGTTGTCTTTTACTGCATATAATTCATACTCAGAAAGTAGAACTGAAATGGCATTCATTACAAGATGATTAGTTGGTTTAAATGCACCTGCAGACTATTTTTCTAGTCATGTATTTTGTCATTAAGGATTTCTTAAAAATACTGTGTAAAAATCTTGTCTTGTCTCGTTCTCGTGAACTCAACCTCGTGAGCTACCCGTCTCGTCACACCCTAGTGGTTAATTAACCTAGAAACTTCATCTCTTTCAAAATAGCTTCTTGATCTTTAATAATGTGGCCCAAAAAATAAATTGCAGACTAACATTCATTGCAAATCAGTGAGAATGTCACACTGGCCTTTTGTCTTACAACAAAAGAAATCTTTTAGGATCTGCAAATTTAGTTTCAGACAGCAAAAAAAAAAAAAAAAAAAAAAAAAAAAAAAAAAAAAAAAAATCACAGTACATCTGGCTTGTGACATCTGTATTATGCCTGGCAATAGAATGATCATCTAAAATAACTCTACAAGCGGTTTCTATTAATCAATCAGGGATATCGTTTTGCTGCTCTGGTGTAATCTGACATAGTTGTTATGCATTTGTCTGACTGACGTCTCCAGAACAGACTTCTGCATCTGAGAGGTATGAGTGGAGTGGAGTATCATCCAGCAGGCTCTGGATCGCTCCATTTTTCCACAGTCTAATGGAAGACACCCGGGACACAATGAGGACTGTAATCTGGCAATTGTTTTGATTCAGACTGAGAACTGCTTGTGGAAGTAACACTCTTTACTGCCCACCTGTGGCAAGAATAAGAACTTCACACCTGCTGCTTAACTTCATAGGATATACTGCTGTTCAGAATAGTGCGTGTATTTCATCTCTGCTAAATCTTTTTGTGGAAATGTATGTGCGCAGAAGAGGAGCTTGCCTGCTGTGTCAGTGCTAGACAGCATCTCAGGCCAGGCGGAGGTTAAAAATGGCATTTAATGCTACACTATAAATTAAAGCTCCATTAGCGAAACTTAACACTCGAATGAGCGGTGGCGGCAAACCCACTACAGTGTTCAAAACAGCAGCACGCCGTATATTCCTCACAGCAACGGATGAAAACGATACGTCTGAAAAAACACAGGAGGGGGCTCCGAGTAATTTGGTTGCTTTGGCTGTTCGACCCTTTGATGGACCGCATCCGCACACACACGCAGATATCGGGTTATCCTTGTGTGGGACCTTTAGGGACACCGAAGGAAAGTGTAAATCTGAGGGGTAAATCTGAGCTACAGTTTGAGAAAGTTCCGTAACGGAAGTCAAGATTTATGGAAACGCGAGAGGACTTGCTGCCGCCGCCCACTGAGACATGAGCGAGCAGGAAACAGACTGATTAGCTCTTCTTGGATCAGTAGAGGATGCAGATTAGAGCACAAAACAACACTTTGTTTGAACAGATGTGGCATCTTTTAATGCAAAAATGCACTTCTGAATAGTCTGGATATTCAAAGTATTTTTGGCCATCTTTACATCAGTACTGACCTGAGGTGCTCTTCTCTAAATCGCCTTTGTGTTCTTTCCTTCTGTCTTTCCTCTCTGTGATCATATCCAGAGTAAACTCCTCCAAGTTTACATAGGTTTGTGTGTGTGTGTATGTCTATGTGGCCATGTTGATATAGTAGTCAGTTTACATTATGCAAGCCGTTGAGAGTTTAAATGTTGAGTGTTTTATAATACTGATGACTAATGTCTTATACAGACACACACACACACACACACACACACACACACACACACTACTCCACGCCTCATCTCGCACTCTCATCTGCAGCCCATCTACTTGTGTTCTCTGCCCCAGACATCCATCCATCTTTTCTCTTTCCTTTAATGACAAGTTCCTCCTGGAGTCAGTCTTAAGCTAGACATGCTGAGAGACGTCTGTGTATGTGTTTTCACAGGCACACATTGTGCATGTGTGTGCGCGTTTACCCATGCAGAAGTGTGTAAAGTTTATGAGCATAAAAGTGTTTTGGTTTTTAACAGGAAGTGTGTGCATGTGGTTCACTCACGTTTTGAGCCAGTGAGCCGGCGCTGTCCAGTACTGGAGTCGGTGCACGGTCTTCATAACACTGTAACTTCTCATGGATCTAATAGGCAGAGGAAGAGAAACAGGAAACAGAGCGATCACTTAAAGTCAATGTGGAATCTAAACTGACCCCGTTTACTTCCCTAATGATCCTGGTCTTATTGAGAACTATTTATCTTTGGAAAACAACCAATGTAATTTTTAATGTAATCTTTAAACAAATTTGGACAAATTGCTTTTTCTTTGAAATGACTTTCCTTTCACATCACTTAAGCCACATGGCTATTCGATAATGTTTACCAAGTCAAATTAAGGGCGCAATGGCAAATTCTGACCGATACTAGTATTACTAATAATTATTTTCATGTTATGGCCAAAAACTAATAAACCTGTAATCATTTTACCTAAATAAATTAAAAATAAAACACCAAAAACTGAAATTAGTTTAAATTCTACAAGTAAACTTTTTTCATGTTTTTAAAGATGAAGTTAAGTGATGACAAAGAAATGTAAAATGCATGCAGTATGATAGAACAACAGATAGAATGAAAGATCGATAGGTAGAACGAAAGAACGATAGATAGAATGTCAGAACGACAGATAGAACGTCAGAACGTACAGAATAGATAGAAGGACAGAACGATAGAATGAAAGAACGATAGAACGACAGATAGAACAAAAGAACGATAGATAGAACGACAGACAGAATGAAAGATGATAGAACGACAGAACAATAGATAGAACAAAAGAACGATAGATAGAATGACAGACAGAATGAAAGAATAGAACGAAAGAATAGACAATGACAGAACAGTAGATAGAACGACAGAACGAGACAGAACGACAGAACGATAGACAGAACGACAGAGCGATAGATCGATCAAACGACAGAACAATAGAACGAAAGAACAATAGAGAGGGACAGAATGATAGAACGAAAGAACGATAGATAGAACGACAGAATGATAGAAAGAACAGACAGAGCGACAGAACGATAGATAGAACGTCAGAACGAAAGACAGATCGATCGAATGACAGAACGATAGATAGAACAACAGATCGATCAGTTGATCGATAGATATTCCTATTGCATAAAAACAAGCCCCACCCAACATTGTTTCTTTCTCTTTTATATCTTGTTTCTCTGAAATACAAATCAGATGGAAGTAAAACAGACTTTAAACAAAAATTCATTTTGATGACATGCAAATTAAAAGTAGAATTTGTGGTAGAATTTAAAAAAAAAAAAAAGACTGTCTTCTGACATGTTTTTAACAGCTGTGTGTTGAAATATCTGTTCAACCATTTCATTCTTGCTGAAATTGTGTTACCAGGACAACATCATGGTAGAGAGCCATGCAGAAGCTACCAGCACGTTTAGACTGGAATTTGTCCTGTGAAATATTATGTAACAGAACACAGCAGTGAATGAGAAATTCACCCGCTACCAAGGGGACTAAATATTTATCAAGAGAAGACAAACGACTCTGCCACCGGGCTAGTTGTCATAGTGAAGCGGAGAGGGAAGGGAACGCCATGAGCCTGGATCGACCAGAGCAGAGAGAGAGCCAAAGATACCATTTCTCTGGATCTGCTTCTCCAGAGCCATTTGTGATGTGGTGAAGCTTGGCCGTGTAAGAACCGTAGTCAGGGCCCGTGACGAACTAACTGTGCTTTCTAAGTCACTCCGTTTGCAACCCTCAAAATGTACTGAACTCCAAGCAGGGTCACCGTCTGTTACTACAGCAGTGGTGTAGAAGCGGAATCTCTCGCGCACCGGCAAACACACTTGCAGGCAAAGAAAAGAGACATAAATATTTCTTATCCACTCAGACACACACAAACTCATACACACTCGGTGGAAGGAGGAATGGAATGTGGGATCCGGTGAAGGATGGAACGTAACTGTCCGGTCCCTGTGCATTCCAGGGAGCGACATCTGTTTAGGCCGTCTGAGCCGTTGCGGAGCGGTTTTGCTCTGTACAGTTTAGATTCCATCAGAGGCTGAGTGAGATTCAATGCCTTTATTTACAGCTCGGGCCGTTCTCCAGCTACCTGCCTGTCCACACAGGAGCGCCAGAGAGCAGACATTTAAAATCCATTACAGAGCCCTTACACTGATCATAGCTCACGTTCCACAGAAAAGAGAGAGCAGGAAATGAGAGCAATGAATCAGAGTAATACCATCAAGCATTAGTGCACCATTATTCCACTACATCACAGAAGCCTTGCAGACCGATAAACAATCGCTTCATTTTTCAGACTAAATTTGCATAGTAGGACAGAGAACAATGTGAACTGGTCACAGCTGTAAAGCTAGTTGATAAGTCGATTAGTGAGGTAGACTTGTTTATATAGTTTTATATAGTCATCTGTTTGAATGCTTCTATTTATCATGTACTTATTTATTTATACTTAAAGTAAATTTGATGTATATTGTATTGTATGACACGACAGATGAGTTTCTCGTCCTTTTTTATTGTCCTTTTCAGACACCTAGTAGAACTGCTAGACTGATGAATGTAGTGAAGCAATTTTAGCTGCACATAGAAAATTGGAGATCGGCAAAGGACCTCAAGCAAGGAATAAAACTGGTTGCTAGAAGCCAGTTTTAAATAATTCAGCTTTTAAAAACGCATAAAGACCCTTGCAAATGGTAACATTCTGTCTGTTTCTCAACAAAAGAATGTGTCTTATGTGAATGTCCCCTAAAAACATGACACAGAGGTTTTCCTTTGACTAGTCATTATAAAATTATGAATTTTTTACTCATCTCAGAATTGACACTTTAGTAATGAGGATTAAAACATATGAATAAACAAAGCAATGCTTCGATAAACACGCTATGTTTTGCGGTCAGGGTTCAGATCACATGCTACAATGGAGCACTGTCTAAATCCTCTTGGACCAGACGTTGAATACCCACAGGCCCTTGACAAAACACGAGCGGAGAACATAAGCAGGTGAGAGAAACGGCAGCCAGTCTGGCCTCCGGGTCCTCCAAGAGCATTCTGCAGCCAAACAAACACAGCTTTAAACACAATTACACTGAACGCTGACAGATACGGAGGAGAGGAAACTTGATGTGGAATTCAAGGAATATGACAACGCAGGGAGAAAAAGGTGAAGGAAGAGAGAGTTGCATATAGAAAGCATCAGAGATAAAGACTCAGTTTCAAAACCTAAGGAGCTGTTTTGCTGGGTACTAGTACTAGGGATCATGTGTGACTGATTTGGAACAATATATTAGTTTATTCATTGATATGGTTAAATAGCATTTTGTAATATTTTTGAAGTTGAGTGAACAGCATTTATTTGAAACAAAAATATTAAGATGCTAAAATGTCTTTTCAGTCACTATTGAGCAATTTAATGCATCCTAATTTAATAGATCCTTCCTGAATCTTACTGACCCCAAAGTTATAAAGTTACAGTAGTGTATATAAGGAACAACTCAATGCATCATACAAATAGTTCTCAAATTATTTTATGACAATAAATTTGATTTTAAATTAACATTTGCCTCACTTTGTCCTCCACTGTGTTTTGTTTTGTTTTTTTCCCTGAGCTCATTGCAGTGCAATTTAGGATTGCTTTCTCTGCAAAGGAAGCCCAAAATAAGCCTCATGGAAAGCAGCATAAAGCCCAAAGTATACTTTCCCCACACTGTCCGAGTCATGTAATTTTTGCCATCAGGAGGGTCTGCACACTCAGTCCGCATGCAGCCTAATTTGTGTAACCGCGTGGACGGTGCGCGCACAACAGCACATGTGCGAGTGACTTGAGTGCTTGAAAACAAAGTCCACTAGATCGAACACATCCCAAACTGTGCGCGAAATGAAGCGGAACACGGAAAATGAAGTATACCTGGGCCTTAATTAAGATGCCTAACTTTTAGGTAGCATGATGCCTGCATAGACAGCTTACTATGTTTTGGAACAGAGCCTAAAATAGATCAAATGAACAGGAATTAAGGAAAACACATTTGATGGAAAACAACACAAAAATCATGCAGGCTTATGGGACTTAGAGACAGTGAGTTGTATGGCAATGGTATGTATTAACGGTGTAGTATTTCTGCTCTGGGCTACTGCTAACATCTATAATGTTGAAATGATATTGACCTCTTCTCTTCCGCTTGTCTCACAGTGACCAGGTGGATCGAGTAACCCCTGATGGTCCAAGGCCTGCGCGGCCCAGAACAGCACCAGCGGCCCTACTGCACCTCATCACCTCACGCTCAAACTGATCGCAGACCTTCTGAGAGCAAGACAGGAAAGGCCTGCAGACAGATGGGCTTGACTGTGAGATGCCTGTCAGAGAGGGATGTTTACACAAACCCCACCGTACAAGACGGATGCGACACACACCTATTTAACTCATCTTTTTGAAGACATTTTTATTTTCTGACTACATCAAGCAGAGTGCAGCAGATACACTGGTAAATGTTCTGGGTAAAAGGTCCATGGCAGAACTTAAACTTAAATAACATTAACATTTAAACCAGCATATCCGTTCCAGAAATGAAGGGCAAAAATCTTTGCAGTGCATTCCTCATTTCTAATATCCATCTTCACAACTCATAAAGCAGAAGGAATGGCACCAATTTACTGCATGTGTGGCACTTGAAATACACCAATTCAGATTTATGGCAGCTACAGCATTTGAACACAGTGAGATCATCCAAAAATGGCAAACAGAGCCCATACTTTCCTTATGAAAGATGTTGAAAAAAGGTGCCCGTCATGTAAAGGCAGAATATGATCTTGTATGAGCTTGTATGAGACACACTCCACTATTCCTCAGATGAGGTCTTGCCCCTGTTTGTGTCTGTAACCAAGCATTAGTGCTCTAATTGCGAGTATAATGTAATACGTCAGTGGCTTTATGGATTAAACATATACTGCATAATATATGTCTGCATTCCATCCCAAGCACATTCAGTTTCCCTGACATACGCACATGTGTGCACACATAAAAAATACACACACTCACTCAAGCGTATGTGTGCATATGTGAACAGAGATATGCATTTGTTGACTCTGGAGCACGCAGAGTCCAGACACTAAATGCAGAAGGCTTGTATTACTCTGGGAATTTATTTTGGATGCAGAATACGGATTATAAAGAATCGGAATCAGACACCAGCTGCTCTTTAAGAGACTTCACAAACATTAATATGGTGGCTCGGTGTTAAGTAGGAAAATGTATAGCCGTAACTGCCAGCGGCAGGGACTCCAACAAATACATTTTCAGCGTCTCGCATTCAACAGTAGGGCAGATGTCTCCATCTGTGCTATAAACTGACATGTAGATAAGTGTGAGATTTGAACTTCCTGACTGAATGGAAAGCTTTAATTTAAAATATTGGAAGTGATTTTATGACTGGTTTTGCCAAGTTGATAAACTGAAATTTAAAAAAAAAGCATACCTACATACCATACCTACTGTTCTCAGGTAGCCTTTTTCCAATTGTGATGTGAACCTTCTGGCCCAGTTCTTGGATGTGATACTGTCTGCGATATTGAATTGGTCATCTTACAAATGCAATATGCAAGGTGTGTGTTGATTTACAGATAGTGAGGTGTACAATTGTTTATTTTGTTTCGTTTATTTGATTAAAAAAAAAAAAAAAAAAAACAGGAAATTTTTGAATATGAAATACTACAATTTTAAATGTCTCAATTTGAATACATTTTTTACAAAAAGTAATTTAATTCTGTGATGGCAAAGCAGCATTACTTCAGTCTAGAGGTCTGCACTCCCACGGCTCTCGATGAGATTTCTTGCAGAGCGGTATTAAATTTCCAAATGAAAAACGGTAACGGTCAGTAACTCTAGTGTACTTCGGATGGGAGCGGGTGGTCTAAAAATGGCCCAGCCACTTCCGACATCCTCTGACAACAGCATATCCACGCTTGAACTTGAAGCGAGCTAAACTGCAGTGGTGTCATTCACCCAGTTCCCTGCCCTGAGCAACCTGGCAAGAAATGTTCTTTGCATCCCAGCCACAAGTGCACCTTCAGAGTAAGCATTCAGCCGTTGGGGTTGGATGGTCGGAACAACTTGAGGGTGAGTAAATGATGAAAGAATTTTTATTTTTGGGGGAACTATCCCTTTAAGTCCATAAGACCATAGGGTGTCCCATTTGTCAATTTAGGTTTCAGAAAGGTGCCTCGCAAGCGCCCCCTTTGCGGTCGATATGCGCCCTCGATGCACACTTTTGCCCATGAGCTCCGCAGCAGACTTCTACTCGACAGTTAAAGCGGCATTAAGTCAAGAAAGTGTGGACTTGGAGGAAGATTGCGAGTGCTTAGGATTCCATTTGGGACAGGGCCTTCATTTGCACTTACGGTCTTATGGACTTACAGTGAGTGTCTATTGGCATGGAGTGAGTGGAGCAGAGTGAGCATTTTCAACTTATTCCTACACAGTGTGAATTGTGGGATTTACAGCAGACCAGAGAGGAGGAGAAAAAAAAAAAAAAAAAAAAAAAGTGTTGAGAGCGGCCGAGAGCGTCAAAAGATTGGGCAGTTCTCAACATTATGCAAATATCAAGCAATAAAACGCATCTGACAGCCAATCGCTGTGAGGTCCAGGTAGTGATGTCTGTCTTGAGCATTTAAAAATATGCAGGTTGTACCAGAGTTTACAGTATGCAGGATTTAGTGTATAAATGCGTCACGAAATTGCGGACTCATAGGAAGACCGTGAGTGTTTAGGGTGACATTTGGGACAGGGCCTAAAAGTTTGCTAACAAGTATTTCTTACTAAAGCAAGGCAGTATTTGACTCTGGTAAGCAGATACATAGCAGACTGGCGGGAGTGGCCTTGAATGGCAACATTCCCAGTGTATTATGGGTGTTTAAATTTCTCTTACCTATTTGGCAACAGCTTTTTTCTCTAGTCAAGGAGCACCGATTTCAATTTTTTTCTGCCCTTCTACTGTACAAGCAGCTTAGCTTTAGTGAAAGCCCATTTTGCCTGTGGTGAAGTACCCCTTTTAAGTGACTTTATGCAGTCACACACTGACTTTAAATGTAACAAACGGAAGTCATTTAAATATGATTTCTAGCAATTTCTAGCATTTAGTGAGATCAACTTTTGAATCAAATATATAATGCTAAAATTAATTGGTAACACTATATTTTATTTTAAAAAGTAAAAAGCTGTAAAAGAAGGCCCATATATGGAGATGGTTTGGGCATATTTTATGCAAATTAAAATACAAAACAATCCACACAATTATTAGTGAATGAGACCTGCTATCCCGCTCCCTTGCCACTGAGGTTACTGGATCCTAGCTAAACTTTTTCAAGTCCCAAACTGCCTTTTCCATTGTGAAAATGCATGAAACAAGGCCAGATTGGACGCCTCAAGCACGCTGTCAGTGGAAAAGCAAGTAACCATTTGAGCTCCACACAGCTTATGCGATGGCAGATCTAAAACCTCAGACTCCTCCGAGTTGGTCACCTATCCCCAGCGCCCCACAGGTGTATGCCATGTTGGCCCTGGAGGGTTGAATACAGGAGTCTGCGTTTAATCTGTTTTCATCTTGTAACAACACTTACAGAAATGCACAGAGGTGAAAACCGCAGGCATTAGCAGCTGATCTGACAGCTGTGTCAAGCAAGCTTACAACCCAAAGATTGGTATGATTAGTTATGATGGGAAAAAAAAAAAAAAAAAAAAAAAATCCAATCTTCATGAGATATGAAAAAATTATTTAAAATATTGGATGACAGTGTAATTACAGCCTTACAAACAAAATTCAGAAAAAAAAAAAAAAAAAAAAAAAATCAGATCAAACTTTATAGGATAGAGAGTCTCTATCTTATATCCTATATCCTAAGAGACCTTAGGAAAGAACTGGGCTTTACTTAAAGCCTTTATGTATGATGCATTATAAAAGTATTCATGCACGTTGTAATGCATTTTATCGTTTATATTATAAATAATTGTAACCAAAGTTAAAATGCATTATAATATTTGTACATTCCTTGTTAGATCTGAAATTGGTTGTTTGTCATGTGTTTTAATGCATTATACTTTATAAAAGTGTTACAATATATATATAACTGCGGTTACAACTATTCATGAGATAATACAATGCATTATTAGGTGCATTACAAGGCATAATTAATGCATTAAAATACATTTATTATGCATTATATTATGGATGCACCGACGTATCGGCCACCGATATTTATCAGCCGATTTTTGCTCAATTTACAACCATCGGCATATCGGCTGTAGCAGGAAAAAGGCCGATATAACAAACCGATGGTTTATTAATTAACTGCGTGAAGGCACTGACCTGTATAATGACTGTTGCGTAATCCTAGCGCTGCTTTCTGCACTTTAATGCTAATCAAATAACAAAAGATCGCACACTATTCTTGACTAAATAACTTTTGTAACTTTAATAAGTGTAGCAGACCCCATCCGAATAATGACCAAACCTTTACTGATCTTCTATAAAGTTTATTGCGTCCATTGTCACTCCAAACAAATCACCACAAAAGCTAAACAATACAGAGCACAATAAGTGCGCATTAAACTCTCTCTCTATTGCATTATCATCAACATACAGCGAATTACTCAAAACAGTTATACAAACTAACTAACAGTAAACAAATACATACAGATCTTATGCCTTTTCGGGGGATGCTTAAACGGACAAACTTTAAATCTGCAAAATAACTCTGAAGAACTGCGTGCTCTCCTCGGACCGTAGAAAATAAGACTCCCGCCTTAGTAAAGGAGATCTCATACATATTTAAACTTACAAAAAATATAAAAATGCAAAATAAAAAACAAATTAGAAGATTAATCACAATAAAGCCTGTTACAATAAAGAAGGATTACTATGTATATAATTTATACAGTGAAGAATATGCAGTGCTATTTTACATTTGTTTACTTTATTTCTGTACCTGAAAACTATTAAACCTACCAAAAAAACATATTTCATATGTATCTTTGTTCTGTTGTCTTTATGTAGGCCTGCTGAATGTTAAATGGATCCAGTCGATGTTCATTAAAAATTATTTGCAGCAATAAACCTGCTAGTATATTTTAATGCAGGTGTTTTTGAATTTTGCTTATTTAAAAATACTATTTTGATGACAAAATTTCAAATAAGAGAGAAAGTGACAAATATCGGTATCGGCCAATAATTGTTTGTTAATATCGGTATCGGCCCCAAAAAAAATCATATCGGTGCATCCCTACATTATATATAAAGGCTTTAAGTGTTACCAAACAATTTACTTCCCACTAGAAATAATTTAAAGTAAAGTTTCCAAACTATCCCTCTCTTCTTTTCATTTTCCCTTTTGTCTAATATAGACACACACACAAACAGAGACATATTGAACTTAGGTGGAAATTACAAGTTGAGTCCAATTTCCTGTAAGGCTCTCTGGAGTGGCACCATGGCAGAGCAACAGAGTACAGTGGGACATGTGTGAAACCCTGCTTTAATTGCATGGAGAAAAGAGAACAGAGGTCTTTGGCTTAGACTGTGGTCTGCTGTCCTGCCTGTCAGACTTCTTCTGCCTCTGCGGGTAGACTGTTATATAGAGGACTTCTGGTGCGCAGCTCAGTCTACAGCGTGTACAACAGAACCAATATGGCCAGTGAACTATGTATTAAGTATGAGTACAAGTGTCTGAGAATCAGTGACAGCAGTGCTTGACCATGAAAAGAATGAAGGGAAGAAAAATCAAAGGAACTGCAGGTAAAACAAGTGAAAGCTGATAAGCACAGGCACAGCACAACCTGATTAAACCGATTTCCCAAAAGTAGCATATGAAAACTTGTGTAAATCCACACTCAAAAAGACAAGCCGGAGAGTAAATGTAAATAAGAGAAAGAAGAAATGAAATTACAAACACAGTTAAAACTGGCCTTAACCAAAGATTTAGATTTAGCAACAACCGTGACAACAGGGCATACAGCCTATATCCTATTTCAAGTCTGAAACGGTTCGCATTCAATTATCATTGATTTAACTTTTCCTGGATGTGCCTTTAGATCACCACTTATACAAAAAAACACTATCCTGCAATGATTTAGTGACCTAGTGTGTTACGTCACGACTTAGAGTAGTTTATGTCTAGCATTTCTCACACACACATGCTCACCTTGACCAATGAATGTAGACTCCTCTCCCCGAACATAGCGTGTAGAAAAGAGCGGTCATCTGCGCTCTCCACATGAGGCTGCAGCTGAGACGGCAATACAGACAAAAGCTCATACAGACCTGCAGAGGAAATACAGGAAACACATTACACACTCTCTCACACACACACACACACACACACACACACACACACACACACTCCCCCAATACCCAAAGAGAAAATATAGACAGATATAAACAAGACCCAGAAAATCTGCATTAACAGTCACCTGAACCATGTCAGATCGGTTATGAACATTATTCTTCAGTGAAAACCTCTGAGATGTTGTGGTGTAGTATAGTCTTCACACATCAGTACACCAACAGTAAAAAAGTGAAAACATTATGGTTTAATTTAGCATGCTCAATGGGTCAAACTGAGGGTAAAAAAAAAAAAAAAAAAAAAAAAAAGGTCCTCTCCCAGGCTGCACCTCACTTCCTCCCTTTGTCTGAATGTTTCCTGTTTTTCTAGGAATCACAACTGGAACTGTGAATCAAATCCCTAAAGTTTCATTAGGATGCCTGTGATGTTTAAACAAAATAAACACACCAACTAGGTCTTTATAACTCGCTTATGCACAAGAAAATACAGCAGAGGAAGGTGGATATGACAACTACTATTATTAAGAGGGTAAATGACCCAAAAATGAAAACTGTCATCATTTACGCACCTACATGTCATTCCAAACCTGTATGACTGACTTTTACTTCTGTGGAACACAAAAGATATTTTGAAAAAGGTTTTTACCATTTACTTCCACTGAAAGGACAAATAAACACTAAACAATTTCTCAATTTATTTTATGCTCCGCAGAAGAAAGTAAGTCTTGGAAATAACATGAGTAAATGACATATTCAGAATATTCATTTTTGCTGCTGACAGATTCACACATCATACATCAGTTTCATACATCAACATCACTTGAGCTGAAAGTGCAAGATGACTAGAAAGTCTTTCCTAAAGTTCTTGGTCAGTTAAATTACAATCAAACAAAAAAGAAAAAAAATACAAAATTTAGCGAACTACACTAATTATATTTAAAGGTGCACTGCAATGCAGCACTGACCAATATGGCAGTCAACTGGAGTCGTCTTTTCATGCAAGTGTACATGATTTAAACATTTAATACAATAATTCATCGGTAACACTTTACAATAGGGTTAATTTGTTAACATTAGTTACATGCTCTGTGAACTAATAATAAACTGCTTTAAACTGCAAATGTAATGCTCATTGTTAGTTCATGTTAGTTAATACATTAACTAATGTTAACAAATTAACCTTATTGTAAAGCGTTACCAATTCATCAATCCATATCCCTTATCCTCTGTTGAATTGCAGGTAAATATAATATAATATAATATAATATAATATAATATAACACATTGAATCTCCTTAATGGCATAATGGCTTTTTACCAAGCACTATGAATGAAGGCAAGTATCACTAGCCGCTTTTCCACCGTCGGGCCGAACGGTTCTTAGAATGGTTCTGTTCCAGTTGTGTTTCCACTTGAGCCTGGTTCGGCATGGCACGATTACAAACCATTTAGACAACCGTGCCGAATCGTGCTGGTAGAATCCGTGAAGTGATTGGTCATTTGTCTGTTGCCTGGCTACCAGTTTCTCTGTAGCTGGCTAAGGGCTCTATTTGAGCAACATAAATACAAATTAATAATAAAATTAAAAGAAATATCTGATCATCTGACATAACGCAGTCATTATTTACATCTCATATCATCAGTAAGATGATATGAGATGTAAATATCATCTTAAAAAGATAAGAGCGACCGTTATCAGCCCCACAGAGGAAAATGAAAATGTAACCGTTCCAGCTGGACCGGATCGGCACGGAATGGAACGGTTACGGAATGAGAACCGTTCGGCCCAACGCCAATAATTACAATTATAATATATCATAATTATATAATAGTTATAATTAATTATAATCATTAATTATAACCATTCAACATTATAGTATAATTGAAAGCTTATATTATAATATAATATAACAATATATTATATTATATATTATACATAGTAGTGAGTACTGATAACAAATATATGCACTTGCTTATTAATTAAATATTAAATTGCAAAACTGATTTATGTGACAAAATGGTTAAATAGTCACAAACAGCATCATGTAACAAAAATACATGATTCTATTGAAACAGATTAACAGAACAAATTTGACTATGGCCTCTGCATAAGCTGCAATGTGACAAAACAGCACCGCGTCACCACTTGTTGGACAAACTGGCTTGTTACTGGAAATGCTACACTGTTTTCTAACAGCTGAGCTACTCACAAACGTTAAGTTAGTAGTGGCGCTACTTTTAAGTAGTCACTCACTCGCCGACACTGTTCAGCCGACCGCTGACCATCTGGACACAGGCTGACTTTAACAGTAAACATCTAACCTTATGTCCCAGCAGCAGCCTATAAAAGGATCTGCGTAAACTGAACATTATTGGCTGCCAGGCCAAATATACCGGGCGGGATGTGAAAGAATGCTGTGCCAAGCAGTGTTTCCTTTTCGCACGCCTACACTTCCCAGCGGCCTCCAGAAAATAACAGCGTTCCTCAGACATCAATGGCGGTGCTGGAATACAACAGGGCGGAGCAGAGGGCAGAAGGACCTGCTTCTCAAATTCACAGCATTATGGGTCAGCAGAACAGGGCATGAAGAGCAGCTTTAATTACACAGGCTGTTAAGAAGGCAGCAAGGTCATCCAAACTGTCTGGAGTTAACACAATACACACACAAACGCTTAAGTGCACATGCACGCAGACGTGATGGTTTTCTGGAACAACACAGATATTCTTAGGCACTCAGAAAATAAGAAACAAGGATAGCGCATACAAACACACAAACACACGCCACAATAGAGGCTGTCCGCATGGGAAATATGCTCCGTTGGTTCCCTGTCTGGCTCCTGTTGGCCTCACACTAGCCAGGAAGAGGACAACTGGAAGAAAACCAGACCAGATAGATTTACAACACAGGCCACATTTTGAAAAGGAACAGTAAAATGGCTTTCTTTGAATGTCTTGTTCGGTTGGGTTCAAGAGTCAATAGTGCAAAAAGATTCACACACACTCGTCTCAGTGAGCTGTGCAGCAGGAAATGAACACTGGGCCGTACTTCTCTCCTTCAAGTGCAGAGAGACTGACTCTGTGAAGCAATATACATGTCATGCAAATACACACTCATGCATAAGACCACCTCAGGGGTCAGTATTTCAGGTGCTATTCAAAAACATTGTTCATGCCTGTCTGTGAGAAAACTGAGCGAGTGAATGGAAAAATGAAAACAAGAACAGCTGCACTCTGCGTACTTTCATTCATTTACCCTTTGATTTACCTCCTAAAACAGAAAAACTACATCCACAGAGAGAAAGAGGCCCTCCGGAGCTGACAAATTATAGTAGAGTGGGAGAGAGAGAGAAAATTATGTGGCTACATAACAGTCTGAGTTGTAGTGACTATCTTTGATCTGTTCTTGGGGTATCTGTGTCTGAACGGCCGATATGCATGAAGCGCACAAACATGCATTCTGAGTCCATTGCAGGGTTTCATCGCAGTGTTCTCAGCTCCAGCCTCTTTAACCACAACACCACATTAGAGCTCTTGCCCAGGATCTCCCAGACCTACTAGCATATTCTGGACCATCTACTCCAATTACACACACACAGTCACAGACTCAGGGGAGGGAAAAAAAAAATAAAATAAAAAAAAAAAAGGTACAAAAGCAGTCACTTTAAATGTTCAAATATATACCATTTAGGTACTAAAATGTACACTTTTGGTACCAATATGTACCAGAGTTACAAAAATGCACTCTTCAGGTACAAAGGTGTACCTTTTGAAATTGGTACCACCCCAGTGACAGCTTTTGTACCTTTTTCCTGAGGGCGCACACTAAAATGGTGTCTAGTCCTATACATCAGTACTGCACATATACACTGCATCATCCTACTAATTGCTTTTAGCAATAAACCATGTGTACTCCATTCTGCAACTTAAAAGGGTTAGTTCACCCAAAAATGAAAATTCTGTCATTAATTACTCACCCTCATGTCGTTCCACACGTGTAAGACCTTCGTTCATCTTCAGAAGACAAATTAAGATATTTTTGATAAAATCCGATGGCTCAGTGGTGCCTGCATTGACAGCAAGACAATTAACACTTTTAATGCCCAGAAAGGTACTAAAGATATATTTAAAATAGTTTGTGTGTCTACAGTGGTTCAACCTTAATGTTACGAAGCGATGAGAATACTTTTTGTGCGGCAGAAAAACAAAATAACGACTTTATTCAACAATATTGATTCAACAATTTCAAAACACTGCTTCATGAAGCTTCGAAGCTTTACAAATCTTTTGTTTCGAATCAGTGGTTTGGAGCGTGTATCAAACTGCCAAAGTCACGTGAGCCATTGAAATTTCGAAATGTTTCGAAACACTTATGACGTAACAAAGCCTCATTTAATGAAATCATGAGACTTTGGCAGTTTGATACACGCTCCGAACCACTGATTCGAAACAAAAGATTCGTAAAGCTTCGAAGCTTCATGAAGCAGTGTTATGAAATTGCCCATAACTCGATATTGTTGAATAAAGACGTTATTTTGTTTTTTTGGCACACAAAAAGTATTCTCCTCGCTTCATAACATTAATGTTGAACCACTGTAGTCACATGAACAGTTTTAAAAATGTGTTTAGTACCTTTCTGGGCATTTGAAAGTGTTGGTTATCTGGCTGTCAATGGAGACCTCACTGAGCCATCGGATTTTATCAAAAATATCTTAATTTGCATTCTGAAGATGAACGAAGGCCTTACAAGTGTGGAACGACATAAGGGTGAGTAATTAATGACAGAATTTTCATTTTTGGGTGAACTAACTCTTTAAATGGTTACAAATGTGAATTTGTAGCAGTACCTTTAAATTGAAATACCTGCTGATGGATGTTAATATGTGGCAATATAAAGTAAACGACCATGTGAGAGGTGTTTCAAAATAAATAAATAAATCTACACTACAATTCAAAAGTTTGAGGACTGTAATTTTTTTAATGTACTTGAAAGAAGTCTCTTATGCTCACCAAGGCTACATTTATTTGATCATAAATACAGTAAATATTATGAAATATTGCAATTTAAAATAAATATTTTAATACGTAATTTATTCCTGTGATGGAAAAGCTTAATTTTCAGTTTTCAGGAGTCATTACTCGAGTCTTCAGCGTCGCATGACCCTTCAGAAATCACTATATAATGCTGATTTGGTGCTCAAGACACAAAACAGTTGTGCTGCTCGATATGTTTTTGTAAACTATGATGCAGTTTTTCAAGATTCTTTGATAAAAATGAAATAGAAAGCGAAAGCTTAAAAGGAACAGAATTATTTTGAAACAGAAATATATTGAGTGTTTCTGTAATTTGGAGAAAGAAAGAAAGAAAGAAAGAAAAAAAAAAAACAAAAAAAAAAAACAATTGGTTTCAAATTTTTTCATTTTAAGTCAGTAGCTCTCAGTATTTTTTTCCCTGGCTGGAGCCATGAAGTGCTTGTCAAAAAAAAAAAAAAAAAAAATAAAATAAAAAAAAAAAAAAACATTTTTTTTTTTTTTTTCCTCATTGTGATCTAGCAGCACAGTAGCCAAGGTCAAACCATTCCTCAAATGAGCATCTCTGGAGCCCAGAATCTCTGGAGCCCAATTATTTTACTGAGATTAGACAGAACAGGAGGGAATGTGATCCTGAAGCAACCATTTGAACACCTGTAGAAAAGATTCAGTCCAATCACACTCTGATTCCATGTGACAGTACACGTTTCATGTCTGTATCAGAATATCAGAGCTCGATCACACCAGAAAAATAACTGACAAGCTTGAATTTAAGGGTTGGGTTTTTGAAACTGTCACCAGATTATCAGAGACAAAATGGTTGGCTCTTTTGACTTGGATTAGTAAGTCACCATCCAGAGCACCCTAGCAACCACTTCGCAACACTTTAGTATTGTGATGCATATACAATAAAATAAATGTAGATTGCTCATTTGTAGCTTTTGGACGTTGTGTAGATGTTCAGACCTTTTTTACATTCCAGCAACCACACCAGATATTCGGAACTGAACACGCTCTGCTTGTTGACAGCGACAGATATCTCTATCCTCTGAAAATGGGGACAAAAAATAAAATCTCTTTTCTCCCTCTCCTTTCTCCTGCATTTGGTAAAATGAAGTGGAAATTTTCATTCTGATGTAATTGGAAACAGGGAGCTATTCCAGTGGCAACAAATCCTTGTGTTACAGTTCTGCATCCCTGTGGCAGTAGAGAGAGAGAAAAAGAGAGGAGAGATGGAAAAGAGGAGGATAAATAGCTGGAAATCGATAAAGTGCTCCCAAAGCGCATGCTGCTGCCGCTACTAACGTTCCTCTCTCCCTCCCTCTCTTTCGTTCTGTCTTCTGCTCCCAGATGCTCTGCATTCTTGACATCAGAATGGAAAAATTTACTGTTAGCCGAGAAGAAATTTAATATGGCCATTCCTGTCATATCCCTCATTGCAGCCATATTCAGCCGGTGCTCTGCTGAAGCCATAAGAGAGACTCCGCACCTGAACGATAAACAATATGGAGCTCAATATGGATCTCGTTACGGACAACGGCATCATTACACCATACACTTGTTCCTAAACAGGACTGATGGAAATATTATTTCCACATACACACACTAATCAAAAAACAATTTCAGTTTCAAGTAGAATACCTGCTCAGATAGTTTCATGCATAAAACCTGTCACACACACATGCATTCATCTTCATTAGAGCAGGCTTATCTGCTAAAAAACTTCTGTCCTAAAAATTTCCCACATGTCCCCTTTTGTCTCTCTCAAGCCTACCTGGCGCTCTTATCTTTTTAGTGATGCCTTGGGGAGAGTTAACGTAATTGGACCAGCAGGCCGGCCCAGAATAACACTGTAAAACTTCATACGACTCATAAAAACCTAGTAGGGGGCTACGACGCTCCAATCAAAGGGCAGATTCAAAGTGATCAGGCTAACAGACTGTGCGGAAGACAGGTGGGAGTGCAGCTCTGAGAAACCGAAACACTTACTGAATGATCTGTCTTTTCAGTTTCTGAAAATAACGGTATAAATTAAAATTATAAAATGTTTTTTTAAACAATATTAATATATATTTTTTTTAAATATTTATATTTTTATGCAGAAAAATGCAGAAATACAAAAAGGAAAAAAGGAAATGAAATAATTAAATTATACAAATATTAAAATAAATAAAAAATAAACATAACAAATAAATATTTGTTTTTATTTTGGATATTTAAAATAAATACGAAAATATATAAAAATAAATAATAACAAAAAAGGGATAAACAAAAGGGATAAAATCATTTAAAAATTGAAATACCTTTTTAAATTACCATTTGTTTATTTTTAAATTTGTTTTTTAATCAATCAACCAACCAACCAATAAATGGTACAGAACTAATCTGGACTGCAATTAGGACAGGGTTAGACAGTCACCCTTTTTGTCTCATGTTCAGAAAAAAGTAATCTATTGATAACATGAAAGCAAGGGATGAAGGCATGCTTTTTAAGGCTTTTTGATGGTATTCTTTTTAGGAGCCTGAGAGAATAACTTCTGACTTTGTGAATGTGAGCTGAAGTGCACAGGATGATTGAGTTTGCAGTTGATGCAAGAGGAATTACAGTAATTTATCATATGACATCAACACCAGAGTTTCTTTCTCTCACATTTTACAGGTAGTGGGTGGATGGGTCTGTCAGTCCAAGGACACCCAAGGGTAGTGAAATCAAATGCCACCAGGAAGCAAAACACCCACACAAAAAAAAAAACAGGATACATGATGGAGTAAGAGAACAGCATTTTATGTCCATACAGAGGAATGAGTCTAGAGCAGAACAGACACTGTATGATGGAGAGGTTTAATGAGACAGAAAGAATAGACATGCATTGGTCATACGAGCCAAAAACAAGCTAATAATTTAGTGGCAGTCATCCTTGATCAATTTTATAGCGGGCTTTGGTGATTAAATCTCAATTTCCTGCCTTATGAATGGGACGTTTAATGTGTGTGTGCGCGCGTGTGCGCGTGTGTGTGTGAGAGAGAGAAAGGGTTTATGTCATGTGTCCAACAGCAATATAGCAGCCAATAACACATCAAGAGCAGTGGCATAACGACACACGAGTGCTTGCACACATCTTGACATAAGGTATGTAATGGTTCTAATCTATCAGATCCACAGTGGCTTACTGGGCGTTCAAAGTGTTCATTAAAAACCTGTTGGGCAAGACAGGATCGCGCACAGCAGACGTAACCTAACCATACCACATGTCTCCCAGCAATCTTACGATCGTCCATCAGACTTTTATACCTCAACTAGGCATTATTTTCTAATAGATTACATTCACTTAGTAATCCATTCTTTATAAAGGAAATGAGACCAACAGAGAGGGATTTGGGCGGGGGGGGAAGAGACTCAGTGTGTGTTTGAGAGTACATTTGTGTATAAGGATACATCCCATTGATCAATAGTGACAAAAATAAATGCCATTTAAAAAAAAAAAAAAAAAAAAAAAAAAAAAAAAAACTAAGAATAATTTAATAAAAACCATTCTATTCAAAGAATACTAGGGGTGTAAAGATATCCTCATGTCACGATACAATATGATTGCGATACTCCGAGACATATGGTAAAAGCTTATCAAAAAAATAAATAAAATGCATTGTTGATTAAAATGCAAAGTTTATTACATTGGGGGTGGAAATGAATAGGCTTGGACTTGGTGCTGGTAACCCAATGCACAGGACAATGGTGGCATTAGAATAAAAATATTCATGATTCTGAAGCTGAAAATGCAGAATTATTTTAGACAAATATGCTTGTCACTGACTAGATATATTTAAAATAATGTAGGCCACTTTTTACTGTTAACATAAGACTGCTAATTTGGCATAATCAGGACCCACAAATATTCCCCCATTGCATTTTTATACATTATATTCAACATTCTATATAAAAGTTTAATGTAGTACTGAGACTAAAATTTGAATTTTTTCCCCCTCAAACAGTAATTTTAATTTTGGGTGAATGATACACAATGCATACTGTCACTATCCACGATATATATTGTTGCATTTTTGTATCGGATATACTGTGACACCCCTAAAGAATACATTAAAAAAAATGTATCACAATGTTCACAAAAATATTAAGCAGCACAACTGTTTTCAACACTGATAATGAGAAATGTTTCTTGAGTACCAAATCATATATTAATATATTTTCTGAAGGATCATGTGACACTGAAAACTGGATTAATGATGCAGAAAAATCATCACAGGAAAAAGTTAAACTTTAAAATATATTAAAATTGCAATAATATTTTACCATTTTACTGTATTTTTTTTAATCAATTAATGCAACCTTGGTGAGCATTAGAGACTTCTTTATAAAAAAAAAAAAACCTTACCAACCCCTAACTTTTCATCAAGAGATGAATGTACAAGTTAGATGCGTGACTCGTACACATACAGATCTCATACATCCGTGGTGATTATATTTAGTAATCAGTGCATATATGTTTGTTGCCGTTTTATGGTTTTTAACAATAAGCATTAAACGGTTTTATAAGCAAGAAGTTGACATTTGGGCAAGCTTGCTGGACCTAACTGCCATAAGATAAGGTGTAGGGAGTAAGATTAGATACCTATCTCACTGCCAGTTCTGGTGGAGAGGGCTGGCATGATGACCAGCAAATCAGCTTCCTTTCAACTTCACAACGTTACCACAATGATCCAGCAGTGTTGGTGTTGGGCGACTCGACCCCAGGAAGAGTCTGCAATCCCTTGGTTATGTCATTGGCAAATCTATAAAAGACAAAAAAAAAAAAAAAAAAAAATTAATAAATAAATAAATATGACTATATTAAAAGGTACTGAAAATCTTATTTAAGAATGTATACACAATTAATAGGTTAACAAGATAAGCCCTACAAAATGGACCCACTTTGCAATATCTAATGAGTTCAAAAGGTGGAAGACATGAGGCAAAGGAACAGAAGAAGAAACGAAGGGACAGAATGAAAGAGACGGAGATACATTAGCCCCCAAATGTTCCTGAAATCAATTCCAATTTCTGCTTTTTCCGTCCAGGGGCCTGTGCCTGCCCGGATCCGTGCCGCGGCACCAAAAGCACCTGAAACCTTTATGTCACCCCAAAGACCTGTAACCAGTGGCCTGAAAGAACAAATGAAAAACTGAGAGATGGAAAGAGGAAGGTGGGGGCAACCATACTTGCTCTGCCTTTATATAGATCACACAGTATCAGGTTTGTGGAACAAGAATCCTTATGGAGAGAGAAAAAAAAAAAAAAAAAAAAAAAAACCTCCACCTGATTGCAATGAAAGGTATGCTGGAGATTCAATCATACGCTGCTATGTGATAATCATAAAGCACACTGCCGCCATCTAGTGGTGACATTACAGCCAATTACAATTTACAAACTGCAGCCATTAGGTTGACTGCAATCTGAACCAAAAAGACAGACAGAAGATGAGCAAAGAGACTTGTGTTTCAGAGGTAAAACGGTTTAACACACTAAAATTGTGTTTAAAAAAAAAAAAAAGAAAGAGTAGACTCTGTAGAGATTACATGTTACACATCACAATCCCCACAAGATCAGAGAGTGTTCAAAGAGACAATACACATGATTGAAACAATAGCTTGAGGTCAAATTAACACATTTCCTCCTCTATTTCTTTGTTACGTTATCCTCCTCTGCCTATTTCCTCTTTGCTGACCCTTCTGTCAATCTCGCTCTCTTTCCCTTTAGTCCTGTAACTCCTGCCTGTGACTGACTCATGGCAGTCGTGTTGTTATAAAACGCATGGCGTGTCATTGGTGTGCGCATGCTGTTTTAAGAGCACACGCAACACGCACTATTCCAATGTGCGCAAGCGTGTTTATGTGTCTGTAAACTTCATACAGTGAGAAATTTAGTCTTCCAGTCAATAAAACATTTGGACTAATATTAGTGTTGGTCTGCTTCTGGAAGAATGAGCAAACCACAAACACACTTTTGCACTTATGCACAAGTCAAGGGAAAGGTGAGCGTGAGGGGAAGGAGAACAACAGGAACTATATATCTTAGGCTGCATCTGAAATTGCATACTTCCCTACTACATGGTAAGTTTAAAAAAACAAACAAAAAAAACAAAAACAAAGTCACAACAGTAGTATGTCCGAATTCAAAGTACACATAAAAGAGTAGGCAAAAAGTACCCGGATGACCTACTACTTCCAGCGAGATTCTGAAGTGTGCATACGATGGACACTTTACTATCCCATGAGGCCACAGGAGAGGATTTGTGAATGGCAGTAAAGCAACGCAACTGATGCTGGTAGGTCACATAATGACAACATGGCGAATGTAGTATGTCAGGATTACATTACATAGATCATACTTTTTTAGCGGTAGTGAAGTAATTACTTATTACAAAATAAGTACTTACTAGAGCTGCACGATTCATCGTAAAAAAAAAAAAATTGCGATCTCTATTCAAACATCCACACGATCTTGTGACATCGATCTTGTGACGATCATGTGACAAAATGACATTGATTTTCCTGTGTCTGTTTCAGAGCCAGAGAAAGCAAGTGAACCACACAGTATTATTTCGGTTACAAATATCCAAATTAACACAGAAGTACTGAGATGAAAGTTTATATTTTGGGTATAAACATGGAAGTCTCGATCAAAACAGAGCAAAGCACTTTTTAAAACTAACTTGGCACTTCAAATAACGGTTGTATCGATTACATCGTTACGCAACTAGTACCTACTCAAGAGAGAATGTGATTTCGAATGCAGCCTTAGTCTTACCATGGAAAGATGCAGGAGGAACCAAACCCACCAAGCAAACTTGGTATGAATTAGGATGCATTATATTTTTTATATTAAAAGGAATATTCCAGGATAAATACAAGTTAACCTATAGTATTCAGCATTTGTGACATTTTTGATTACTTCAAGAAGTAAATGGGACCAATTTTTTGGAATATTTTAAAGATTGTCATTTCATAAAAGCACATATTAATTCTTCCATTAAAACCTCTGTATTTGAATACAGTTATAAAATTGGCTACATCTTTACACAGAAAAGGCTAGTAATGTTTTTTTTTTTTTTTTTTCTCCCCACACTAAAATCATGTTAATATGCATATTGTTTATGTCTTGTGGCTGTCCTATTGAAACAGCAAGTATTTTAATAGATTGCCCCCCCCCCCCATTCACTTCCGGGTCAGTGGAGCTTGCAACAGTACAACTGGGCGTACCATGAGCTCTCTGCTTTTTCTGTTGGCTGAACCAGTGATGGCAACCATTTGTAAAATCATTCTTTTGAGTCAGCCTGCTTTCTCGATTAATCATCTGAAGCAGTTTCTTAGGCAATAAAACAGACAGTATCAAGACACTTAAGAACACAGAGAACAAACAGATGAAGTGGATATTCACTTACAAACTAATGAAAAAATGTGTGCACTATTTTTGTATCCGCCCACACTGTTTCTGTTGTTTTTGTGTTTTAAAACGTTAAAAGGCTCCTTAATTGTGCTCAAATGTACCGTTGCACTTGTAAAAATAGAAGTATACAAGTCTCATAGAAGTAGAGCCAATAGTTACATAAATGCTACACATCCTCAAAAATGTTGTCAGCTGAGTTTAACTTGTCCCGAACCCAGTATATCCATGTGTTTTACACATATGGCAAAAGAAAAATTGCCATTTTGCCTTCAAGCTACTTATATTACTGGCATGCAGCTGTACAGTTTTGATCCATTCTCGGCACAGACCACAAGAGAAACATCAGGACATTATGCATTAAAAACAATTGGACTGATTATTAGAAGAAATCAATATGGTCTCAAATATAATTTAGCATCACTGCTTCATGGTGATGATGGGTGAATCAGTGAATCAAGGGCAACAGGAGATCGTTGAATCATCTGCAGGTGCATTAAGAGTCTCGTAGATTAGTAAATCATGAGCATTACAGCATGTACGTAGGATTGAATGAGCCTCTAAAGCTCTAAAGCTGGTGTATTAGAATGTGAATTATGACAAAGGGCTACCCGCGACTTGTACACCATCTGTACTGTAATAAGAGCAGGTAAGGGCTAAATTCAGCTATGCTGACTCATTGGTTGCATTTTTAACTGCTGAATTGTCATCTGAATAGACTATATATGACTAATTGCTCTTCTGCTACATTTTGTGGAATGTATATTTAGGGGACTTTGATATGTACACCTATAAAAGGATGCATCTTGTCTGGTAGTCACACAGAATGTTTAGCTTTTCACACATTCTAAGTAAACCTTTCTCACTGTTTGTCTATGCTCACATACAGCAAGGTCAAGACGTCCTGGAAGAACTTTATCCATAAAGCGCAAATTCCGGTTTATATGGAAAACTACAAAACGCTCCCCTGACTTCATACAATGAAACATTGGAACACAAATTGCCACGTGCCAGTAACAAATCATAAGGCAGACTGACTATGAGTCCGTGTCTGCTAAAACTATAATAAAATGAAGTCACTTGGTTGGCTATGAGCTTATCTGTTGCTGTGTCGGCCCCAAGGAGCCAGTGATTGGCTGGTTAGCTTTGGCAGTTATCCTCTGCTGGAAGATCTCACACAGTTATGAGGGCAAAAAGTTCTCTACTGACACAAATCAAAATGTGGATGTAAAACCAGTGTTTTTTTTGCAGATTTTAACAGTGTGAAAAAGACGTATTTTTCATTAGTCTTCTGCAAGGGATTCATAAGCATGTAGTCAAGATTTGTCTGGCTAGCATAGCCCCAAAAGCCCCTGCTGGTAGATGGTAACTACACATTTCTCCATTGATGGCTATTTAAAAGTAGTTGTTTATATTGACATACATCTATTTGAATATTTCATTAAAGTAGCTTTCTTTTAACAATAGGCTAGGTAGGTTAGGGAAAAGTGTTTTAACATCAAAACTAACACATCAGTTTTAATTTGTGTAAATATGCTTTCACTCATTAATGCAGCTTTTACATGTCACACTTATCAGCTCACAACCAAACACCTTCCTACTGACAACACACATTTTCCCACGCATAGACACCCACATACCTGAGCAACAAGAAGAGCGAGTTCCTCCAAGAGTTCTCTCAGTCGTAACACAATCTGATAGTACTAAAAGAGAGGCAAAGAGACATGAAAAATTAGGGACAGAGGATTTTTTATTTCACCATAGAATGCTATAATAAACTGCAACACATTTTTATGCAAAGAAAACATTTATTTTTACTTTATTTTTTAATTATTTCTAGAGATACATTTTTTTTTGTTGTGGTGCCAGTGAAAATATTGGCAAGGCAAGTAAAAAAACTACAAACATTTTATTATTATTAGAACCAAAGCTGCAAAATAATGCTTAATGCTTGAGCCCTGTAGTTTGCATACGTTTGCATGTTGTAACCACTAGGTGGAGATATAGCTTAAAACATTTACTAATAATCTACTCAAAAGTGTAGAGGATAGTTGAAGAGAAGTTAGCATGGGTTCATTATTCAACACAAAACTTTAAAATGCCATACAAAAGGTCATAACCTCATTGTAGAGAGCATGTATTAATGAATGTCTTGTATTCAAACCACAACACACTAAAGTTATTCTATAAACAAACATACTGAAGGTTATGCAAAGTCCACATGAAGAAACGGTCCAATAGTTTCTGCTAGCTCAAAGTTCATTTCAACTGAGCCTTTTTGTGCACATGAGAGGGGTGTGTGTGTGTACCATCAAAGGTGCATTTCAGGTTTGGAGCATTGTAAGAGTCATTAACGTGATGATTGGGGGCGTTTGTGTGAGAACAAAACCCCATTCCTTCAGTGAGAGTTCGGGTAAGTATTGTGTGTGACCGTCTCTATGGGCCCTCAGAGGCTGTGTGGAGTCATTAGGAGATGAATGATTTATTTAGGGCTCTTTTTGGAGGACAGCTTCCAGAGGCACTCTGCCACCCCACCACACATCAGTGCTTTCTGTATTCATTCATCTGTGGATCGGCACAGACACACGAGAACTTACACCACATGAGAAGCACCCATCAGCGTTGGAGAGAGTTAGAATAACAATGAAATTGAAGCAGTGACCCACATGATTGAGTGCATATGACTTGAGGGAATCAGCTACTTTGGCTGATTTTTAAAACACTCCACGCTGCTTCATCTGATTATCACCACAAGCATGCTGCTGTGTAATGCTTTCCACCTAAATGTCACCTTTTTGTAAGTCAAGTTACAAAAATATATTGCTGATTAAAGACATTTGTTTGTTTTTGTTGTTTTTTTTAAGACGCTACAATACAGTGAAAGTAATAACAGTAAATTATGCATAATTACATGCAACTACTCCTAAACCAAACCCCTAAGTCTAACCTTGACCCTATAGTAAGTACATGTCGTTAATTAATATTACTGCGTACATGGACAGCACTGTAACATGGACACCTTAAAATAAAGTGTAAACCAAATAAAGCATTTATTTGAAATAGATTTTTGTAACAATGTAAGTCTTTACTCTCACTTTTTAATCAATTTATGCATCCATGCTGAATAAAAGTATTAATTTCTTTTATAAAAAAAAATATCTTACTGACCCCAAACATTTGAATGGTTGCATATTCTATCTTGTCTGAATGTGTTTGGCTGTAATGGCTTAAACGGCTTATTTTGTGGATGCAAATTTTTAAAGTGGTGAAAGTGCATTGTCCGCATGCTAAAATATCAAAACTACAAAAAATTAAAAAAAAAAAAATTAAAAAAAAAAAAAAAAAGATAAGGACGTCAACCTCACTAATGGACTAGTTGGTTGCTGAATGAATAGTCGACCATGGTTCATAACTTGTGTAAATAAACTCTAGTGTTTCTCAAGTAAATAAGGTTTACTTTTTAGGTGGTGGTGCCAGCTTCCTTGGCTATTTTCATAGCATAAAAGGTTTTTCAAAACTCTAAAATTGAATCAGGGTTGCAGCAGTTAGACACTGGCATGCTACTTACATGTGGGACATAAGGCAGGACATCATTTTGACGGCAGACTCACAGATGGCTGTGACATGTGTGGATAAAACACAGGGGAGTAGCAGGACGGATGGAATTAGTGGATTTCTACAGCTGTTGTGTGAGTACTGTAGTGCTGCCACACAACTTTTGAACCCTTTTATTAATATTGGTTGTTATATATGATGCTCACTATTCCCTAAAGACATAAAACTGTTCTTACACTGTCCTGCTGCTACTCTTTCCTGTAGTCAACTGTGTAACACTCATACTTATTTACAATTCAGAGAGAGAGTGTAGAATAGATGCCATGTAATTTGTAAATGAAAGATGATTGCAGGGATTCTCTCTTTAACCTCATGTTAATACTGAGCTCAACAGTCAATACCCATTATCACACAAGAGTCATCAGGCAAATCCACATGCTAAGCCTCTTAGCATGAAAACAAACAATAGCAGCAGGCCGTGTAGAGCGCGTTATCGGGACGAATGCAAGACCCTCTGACTGATCATTGAGACGGTTCATGAGATAAATTAAATGAACACAGCAGTCATATTTTTAGATTCAAGTTCAACACCACAAACTTGCCTCTACATAACTTCTTATTTCACTTCCTTTTAAAATGAATCTTGATACATTTTCATCTGTGAACAAATAGTTTCCTTCAGCTCCTAGGTTAATAAACTGTCTAGATTCAGTGATTCCTTAGCAAACTCCCAAGGTGTCCATAGGATCACTTAAAGTATTTAAACTACTAAATTATTATTAATATTAAAATAATCTTACTTTAAATCTAAATAAAATTAACCACATAATAAAACCACATACAAATACTAAAAAGCACATAAAATAAAGATGTAAACTCAATCACAGTGAATCAAATATTGTAATAGAGAAGAAAAAAAAAAAAAAAAAAAAACATTAAATATGTAACAAATGAATGCTAAAAAAATGTGTTTGTGTTTATTTATAAAAAAAAAAAAAAAAAAAAACACATGCCATGCTCCTAAAGTCATCCCTTTCAGAAAAATACTGTAGATGGCACATCAAGGCAGACACAAAAAGGCACCAAGACACTGCATTACACAGACCACAGAAATTCAAATGGTTATTTAACTCTACCAGCACTGGCCTCCTTTTTCTAGAGTACCACATAGTCTCTCTCTGCCTACAGACAAACATCTAGCCAGAAGCAGGCTCTCATTAAAAAAAAAACAAGCACTGCTCTTTTCAATGCCACTGTCAGAGCCGATTTTAACAGGACCCATCTAAAGACACTAAACTTCTGTAAATTTACAGTCTTTCTATGGTTACTATGGTCCTAAAAAAGAGAGAAGAGAAAAGGACATACTATAAATCTATAAAGGAAGGAAAACATTTACTCTTTCACAATTCAATCCCATTTAAAGTTTTGCACACATTTGTAGCCTGTGTTTGTGAGAGAGGTTACAGTAAACTTTCACAGCTATGAACGGGCACATTGTTAGGAGCAGATAGCAGGAGAGAATGTTGATTATTTATTGACCGTCTAACTATTTTATTCAACAGAACAGAACATCCACTTTTCAGGCCATCGCACTTTCTCAGGATAATGAACAGAAAAATGAACTGCATTATAATTACAAAATGTACACACAAATTAATATACTTAACCCAAAGTTAAGTGTCTCTCTTTAAATTATCTTAAAGTTACAAACAACAACAAATAGCATTATGAAAAAAAACATCTGTCAACAGCAGGAGGACACTTAATAATGATAAAGAAAAATTAAAGCAGAAAGTGTGAACAGGTAAGAATGATCTTCAGGTACATTCACTCACTTGCTACAAAAAACCACCTGACTAGTGGTCAGTGCTGCCAAGTCTGCGGGTTTCCCACGAAATTGGGCTACTTTTAAGTTGTTCCGGCGGGTTCATTTTTATTTATTTTTTTCCCGTGGGTTTCCCCCCCCCCATACTGCATGTACAATTTCAGCACTCCAATACCCACAAAACAACCGCCAGACATACAAATTCAGTGGAGAATTCAGCCGCCCAACAGAGAAAAATCACATTGGGCTATTTTTGGGCTACTTTTGTTGCACAAATCTAGCAACCCTGCTAGTGGTCAACAGAATGAATGTTACTGTTACGCACCAAGTAACACATGTTCTTGCAGTCTTCAGCTGTGGAAGTGTACATTTGTATTCGACAAAAGTCTGCAAGGTTCGTGAAATGTTTCATATTCAAAGACTTGTTTAAAAGGGGGGGGGGGAGATCACACACAGTACCTATAGAGTAGTAGTGCATCCTTCATATCTCCAAAGAGATATGGAGTTTTATCATCGTTAGTTATCTTTACTTTTATCATATTTATAATAGATGCATACGTTGTACCGAGTCTTTCCGAAAACAGCCGAGCGCCTGGAGGCGTGCCGTGTGAGCAGAGCTAAAGACTCACGAGCTGTCACGAGCATGTGCAGCTTTTGCGTAGCGATCGCCTGCAAGCTATCAATGGTCAGCTAAACAAATGTATTTAAACACACACAATACAACATCGCATTATCCATGGATAACTTTTGAATCACTATAATGAATATAGCGTATAGTGAATGATGAATAATGAATTTATGAATTCATTATGTTCATGTTGTTTACATTATATGCACTTAGGCACCTATTGCCAACAAAACAGACATTTGAAGCAGTTTTACTTCTGTAAAGCCGAAAGAAGCACACTGATGGGCGCGCTCTTGCTCTCTCACTCTGGCCGATGTCTGCGCGTGCGCTCTTCTGGGAGAAGTGCCCATACAAGGAATTCCACCCTTTATTATATAATAAAAGGCCATTTTCTGAAAAAAATGTCCCAAGTTTGTGAGCAATCTGAAGAGTATTTTTGGCACAGAAATGCTCCGTTATATGTCCAACTCGTTTTTTGAAACTTTGGCCATGTTTAGCATGAGAATCCAACTCTTTAACAGTGTAAATAAGTCAGAATGCATGAAATAGCATCTGTCAGCACATGAATCTGTCAGAGTATCTGACGGGCAAGCTGCTTTAAACGATAAGCCTACGTGTTAACGATATCTTAATCTTACGAGTTATTTTTAAAGCCCTTAATATTAAGCATGTCTCATGTTTAAGTCAAATTGTATTATGCATTTCCCCCACAGCAGCACTCTGTGACGTCCACCACTGTTTTTCCAGATGCGCTCGTATAAAACTACTGTATATTGATATAAACGGTATCGCCTCACTCCGTATCGTATATTAAAAATATATTGGTATATCGTACAAACTCGATATACCGCCCAGCCCTAACTAATACTCAGAGCAAAAGCAAAAAATGTTAATTCTTTTGTTACTTGTCATACTGACTCTAAAGCAAATATTGACCAATACTTTAAGTCTAATCCCAGTACCTGGTTTGGGCAGATATTGTGTTTGCACTAAAAGGTTGTTTATTTACATCCAAAGAGTCTATGAAGAACTATTATTATAATTTTTAATAATTTGGACTTTTCTACCATAACTCGCCACTGGATAGGTGTACGACATTTCATTAATAGGTGATTGGGCCAAAGCCATTACACATAAATCTCAACCTTTTTAGGAAACAGCAGTTTGAGTTCTTGAATTGGCCTTTTCAGCAGTTCAGCAGCACTTCATATGGAGCAAACATTAGCACATTTGATCTAAAGCCAATAGCTGTTTATAGAAACGCCAAAACTAGAGTCTGGTTTCAAGTGTGTGTGTGTCTGTTTGTAAGAGATACCACTCAACATCCAATACAGAAACAACAACATAATGTTTCCAAATAATTAGGCAAGATCAGACAAGATGTCTGATGACTAGATGTCTAGTCACCTACATTAGGAATGCATGATATATTGGCCACCATATCGGTATCCGCCATAATATATGTTCATAAAGGCGATAAATAATGGATTATTTCCTTCAGCTGAGACACTTCAGATGCGCATTGTTCACCATGATGGTTTTGAATTGTTTAAAATATGAGTCACTTTGTAAAGAAAAACACAGTTAAGTGCAACATGCAGCAATCCTGTCAATCCAAATGTAAAAAAACAAAACATGGAATGGCACCAAAGAGGCTGTTACAGCAAATACAGCAATTTTTAAAAATGTGTTTGACATCACAGAAAATTCCCATGATGCAAAGGGAATAACAGTTATTTACTTTAAAGAGAATTTGCAGTATTATACTGGGTGATATACAGTAAATAACTGTACAAATTACAGAAATATCTAACAATGTAGTTGATCTCAACAGAACACTGGTCTACAGAGAAAGAGAGATGCAATTTAGTTTCAGACCCTCTGAGAGCTTAAATTGGAACTCAGCACTCATGTGCCATGGGAAAAGCCCACAATAGTTCAGAACGCATAAATGAGGTCATGAACAGTCGCTACACAACCTCACTGATGACATAAACCGGCACAGCGGCCTACAGTAGTAGTCTTATGAGGTGACTGATTGAGAGCCTCACTGTGAGAAAACTATGAGAAAGACAGAAAGGGAGCGATAGATGTGTGCCCCTCTTCTCTATAATGGACTCCTTTGTTTCAGAGAGGTTTAAACAAAGCGAGCACTGGCTGCAGGGAGTTTAAGGCCGCTGTGTCTTTTTCTGAATGAGAACTACTCACCCAAATCTGAGTGGAAGTGTAACACAATCAGAGCTCTTCAGCTTCACTTAGTTTGCCTCCCTCACCATCCTCTCCTATCATCACTTCCACATTCTTTCCTCTTTATCGATTTTGATCTGTTTTAGGCTCTTACAAGTATAGCATTGTCTTCTAGCAATTTATCCTTGTCCCCTGATCAGAGGGCCTGGCCTTCCTTACACCCATGCTATCATTACACCACCATCACTCATGCCTTTCTTCTCGACATGTGCATGTGTGGTTTGGTGCCAATAAACCTCCAGACCACTTCAACACACTCCATAAATCACAGGAAATATACATATCCCACTCAAACAACTTATATAAAAATGGTATCTTCTTAAAGCCGTGACACACCAAGCTGATGGTCAGCCAAAGTCGGGCTAGTTTTTGCGGTGTGTTCCACACGTCGGCTCTAGTCTGGCTCACGTCGGCGGGAGATTCAGCATGTTGAATCTGTATCAGGACCGTCGTGAGAGAGATCACTGATTGGCTGTTCAGTTTAGAGAACGAGTCAGTGTATGAGAATATATGCGAAAGAGATGAAACCAAACAAAGGAGCGAATGCTGTAGGCTGTTCTATTTTACATTTTACCAGAGCATTCCAATAATGCGAATATACATGAGCCGCCCGGAATAAAGAAAGTGATAAGCATGATTATTGATATTCAAAATGCTAAGAAAGCATGATCAGCATGATTTATTTTCAACTCAATATTAATCACGAATTATTTTAGGTTTATATATCTGCAGTCCTAGTTTCAGTTTCCCTTTTTGAATGACAAATATAGGCTACTAATACCTGGTGATAGACATTACTTTACAACCAAGCGCTGAAGAAACGCACATGCTATGTGGCTTTTGGCTGTAGTCTTTGCAATGTGTTCTAGCTAGGGCTGCACAATTTTTAAATTATCGAAATATAGCAAATGTACACTAATGTACACAAAAGTACACTAGACAAATGACTGTACATACGTGTGACATGCTTATTATTAAATTCAACAAGCAAAGTACTCGTGCGCACAGAAAGCAGTCTCTTGGACAGCGTGTGATCCCAAATTCAGTTGTCTTCAGCAGCTTATATGGCCAAATACATACAAAATTGTCAAAATGCCTGTCTCGGTATTCACATAAACACGGTCAGTTATGTCTTAAGTGGACTAAACAGAGAAAGAAAGCGCACATATAACAATGTATTGGATCCGTGCAGCTCTTATAGTGACAGAAGAAACCTGCTTCTGTCTGTGTGCTTAATGTTAATCAAACAACTCTTGTAGCTTTAATAAGAATCAGTATATATTTAATTTATTCAGAGAAGACTAAGCACTAGTAAGCAGTGTTTTATTTTAGATTTTTCAATTTCTGTTAAATAAACCTAATGTAGGCCTACCTGAAACACTAAGCCCCCCCTGGTTTACACTGACGTTAAAATTACCCTTATGTATGTTATGCTAGTAAAACACTGCTGTTCACTTTCAGAAATCGTAGGGATGCTTTCTTCTCACAAAAAGAATGAAACGTATTTTTGGTTTTTAAATATATTTAGATGTAATTTAAATTAATTTTACAAACTTCAAGCATTATCTTATCACATTGAATATTGCATTATTTAACGAGTTATCGCACATCACATTTTTCTTTAATATTGTGCAGCTTTTCGGCCCAGATGCAGCCAATGCGAGGCAACAACACAAACGGCTTTCATCGCCGCTAGTTCTTTGACATTGACTTGGTGCGTCACAGCCTTTAGAGCTTTTTGGTACAGTCAGAGATCTGAGAATATGGTTCATGTGAACTTAACAGTGTTCAGTTGGTATGAACGCAATCTGTCTTAAATCATAGAAACCACTACAGATTATCTATAATTTGCATCTTTGCATGCTCCCTGTGATGGTCACACTCATCATAGTATAATGCATTTCTCTCTCCTCTAGTTTCTAAATAAACTGCCTTAAGACAAAGCAAGTGCTGTTCTGTGCATGTCAAGTTTGTGGCAAATTCAAAGCAGCAAAAACATGAATGAAACAAAGCTGTGATCTTCTAGTTTTGAGTCATATCCTTGTTACAGCATTGAACAGTTGTCTCTAGTATTCATAGTGGCATTCATGTTGTCGATACGAACTTACATTAAACTCAAAGGTATAATGTGAAAAGAAACCAGCAAAAGCAGAGTGGGTTAAATCAAACTCCGCTTTAGACCAAACAATTGAACCCAGCGTGAAAACATCCTTTAACAGGGCTAACAGAAGAATACGGCAAGGTGTGACAAAACAAGCAAAGAGAGTGAGGGGAACACTAATCCTGTTGTAGTGTAAAGAGATATTCAAAGCTCAACGTGCCCCATGGAGTCCAGACTTCACACCTCAATGGAAAGCAAAGCTAAGAGATCACTCTGTGAAATTAGAATCACAGTTTACTCACAACTCATTTGACATCAATGGTTGATGCTTTGAAACTCTCATCTGGGTTGAATCACAATAAAACAGCACCAATTATGCTTGGAATAAAGAAATCTGATCAAAATCCACTAGCAAGGAACCTTTGAATTAACTGTCCTGAGAGACAAACCTCTATACTACAACTTCAGTAGGCATCACTGTTGTCAACAGCTGAGGTACTAACAGAGGAAACTTTTGTGTTTAAGCTTTCCCAACATAGAAGCAAATTATGCAAGATCAGAAGATCAGAGCATGCAATCACTAAAACAGACTCTGGGGAAAAACTAGTGTAATATTAAAATACAATTTACTCTGTGGGTATTGAAGTTGCTCATATAACAGCAGCAGCAGCAAACAGCCATTTAAAGGATTAGTTCACTTTCAAATGAAAATTACCCCTAGCTTTGCTCATCCTCAAGCCATAGGTGTATATGACTTTCTTCTTTCTGATGAACATAATCGTATACTGCCTTCCGTATTCAAATTACGGAAAGAAAAAAAAAAAAAAAAAAAAACGCATCAGTTTCGTAAGTTGAATCGGGAAAGCGTAGTACGTACAGCGTAAGCTTTTTGAAGAATATGGAAGGTGGTCAGGTGGAAGCTAGATATTTTACTTCCGAACTTGTTAAATAGATTTTTTTTTTTTTCCCTACACAAATGCATCGCTTCGCTTCAGAAGGACTTTATTAACCCTCCGGAGCCATGTGGAGTATGTTTTTGATGGTGGATGTGGATGGAGACAATTTCTTCATCTCAGACTCGTTTGGTAACGCATACTGCCATTATAAAGCTCAGATGCGTCAGGATATTTATTAATATTTCTACAATTGTGTTCATCAGAAAGAAGAAAGTCATATACACCTGAAAGTGATACACCTTTGAAAGTGAACTAATCCTTTAAGATCTATTATAGGCCGCTGAAATACACAATATGTGGCACAAACTTTGTAAATAAATGATACATGATTTCAATAAAAGGAATCTGGTCTGCAAAGAACACGTGACATGCAAAGGAAATTCATAGATTTATTTTCTAGATTCAGAAATATGCTATTCAATGTATCAGTTGCCAGTCCTAAAGATTATATAAACAAGAAAAGAAAACAAGAGTCCACATCCACAACTAAATATCCTTTTTTCTATGATCCTGAAATATTATTATATATACCTAAATACAAATAAATCCTTCCATTTACACAACCACAAAAACTATAACCGTTATAAGACTAGTGTTTGTGGATTACCAATGTTAGAAACTACTGCATTAGATGACCAAAACAGATGAGTCAGTTAAAGCTCAAACAGCAAAAGGAGAACCCACTGTTGCCAGAACACCTAATTCAGCCCATAAACAAAGGCAAAGTAAAAGCACTTAAATTAATTACCTTAATTACCCAAAATTACAGCATATTACTACATTTTTGTCCTAACCAGCAGTGACCATGGCAAGCAACTAAACATTTTGTTGATTTTTTTTTTTTTTTTTTTTTCTCTGCAGCAAATTGTGTTGCTGGAAATTTTTAAAGTCTCAGTGTAAGTTGATACGCAAATGTGCAATCTTCCTGTAATGCTTACAAATCATGCCTGTTGTTGCCTATGCTGTTACCTGAGACTTGAGTGGTAGAGTGTCCTGAAATTACCTCAGTATCCATGAGGCACCAACAGAGATAGATTTCCTGTGTTTGTGTGAATGCATGTATTAATGACTGTCATGCTCCATGAAGGGCCTGAGGAGATTAAACCCTGTGAACGGATTTCCAACTGGGGAAACCCTGCCAGGTCTTTCCCTTGACCTCCACAAACCAGGGTTACCTGGTTACACAATCAGCTGAAAGATTCATTTCACTAAAACAGTTAAATTAGAATCTAATTTAAGATTGCCAACATTCCATCTGAAGTGAAAATCTAAGTCACTGTTTATATTATTATCTCATTAGGTCATAAACCAAAGAATTACAACCCTCAACACAGCCGGTATGTGAACTGTAAAGTTTACCATGATATGAAAATCAAGAACAGTTTTCAAAATAAAAGATCATGTCTGGGCAGTTTGTAATGCTTTAAATCACACTCAGTCACTCAGAACAATGGATCATTTATGATCTGGAATTATCCTGGAAGAGTCACAAAAAGAAACTTAAATACCTGCCAAAGACTAATCCAAGTCTGTCCAGACTGATCCAATCAGCTCTGTGATCTCTAAGAGCAGGAGTGGAATTAGTGGGATTAGTTAGTAAGGTGCTTACCAGGAAGTGATAAGCAGCTGAATGCTCTTCCCATGCTTACATCAGCAATACCCAAAACATGCCAGCAATCATATAAGGGGGTGTGGGATTACAAATTTAAGAATCTGTTTAAAATCTGCTGATCCTACGTTCTGACATGAAAAACTAAGGTGAACTACAATGTATTGGCTGTTCAAGGTAAAAACTGATACCATCAGTTTACCGATTATAAAAGTTTCCAGTAAAGGGGTTCTGCCAGTCACTGATCTTCCTACTGAAAGACAAACTGTGTGAATGTTGACATATTAGTTCTTGTGACTAGGGGCTGTTTATACCATTTGGGTACTATTATCTTCACAGGCGGGGGTAATTTCCTGTATTGTCTTTAGATGCTTTAGATTCAGTGTGGCATTTCCTGACAATGTTTAAAAAGTCTGGTGAACAAGTCTATGGCAGTGTAATATAGTATGTGTTATACATAAATAGTAAGTCAGCCTTTTTTCAAATGCTGTAGGTACGTTCAAATGTACTTTAGTATGATTGTTTTGAACACGTAAAACTGTGCTGCGTTCCTCACCATTTATTATGCATCAGGAGTTATGAATATGAAAAACGGAGTCGTTACCTTTTCTTTGAAATATGAGTGTCAACCACATTCATTGAGGAAAAAAAACTCCTGTATGTTCGTCATGCAAACACTTGACAAAACAACATCCATCAGGGCTTTTAGCTTAAAAGCATGCACATTTGGAGAAATATTGATGGATTCTTATATGTTTATGTCAATTTTCTATAAATATTTATTCAATATTTATTGTCATCACTATGAGTGCTGGATACTGTGTTGTCAATTATAACATACAATTCATACAGCCGGAGGGCGCTCTGTGCACATTTAGTCCACAGATGACTCGTGATGAAGAACAAGCATACCATGTGACATTCCAGGAACTAACAGAGGCTTCCAGAGATTGCTATAACCATGGCTATAACATGCAGATAGACACTTTTGAAGATAATAAATACACGATTGCGACGATGTATACATGTATTGCCTCAGAATTTGCGTCTGAATAGCGCTTGAGCTCCGTGGGTGTGGCCGCATTAGCGGATGAGCTGACTCGCAAGCGTCTGACAACCTTCTCTTTTCATACAGATTACATAAAGAGAATATTTGTTTTCGATTTGACTTTGATTTAAAACCTGACATTTCAACGTTTCTTTAGACATAAGTCTCATTTTTTTTGTGATTAGTATTCACTAAGTTACAGTTCATTTTCTGAGGACTATCAGATTGGACTTCGTTCAGAGGGAGGCGACAGATCACACATCATGTTAGTTTTCTTTATTTTGCAAAAAGCACAACATTTTGTTTTTACTCTGAGTGTACACAAATAAAAAGATATTTTCACAGATTAAAATGGAGCTATAACACTTAATTATATGTGCAAAATTGATGGAGTATTTTGAGTCTGATAAGAAAAAAACAAAAAAAACAAAGGTTGTATCGCCGGCGATACCGCAGATTCCAGGGGGTTAAATGGTCACTTCTGAGGCTATGTGCAAGGTCAACATGTTTAAGGACTGCCCACTGAAAGTCTATAAAATACAGTGTATGCCTGCCTTAAGGCTGATTTATACTCGACGCATTCGCAGGTTTGCTTCACATCAGTGCGCTGTTGGCGGAAGTGTGCACTGAGTGCCCGCGACCCCATTTCACTGCATTTTTTGCAACTTTCCATGTGGCTCAGCTTCCGAAGATGCACAACTTTGCGGTAAATCTGGCCGAGCATGCATGTACATCTGTACCTGCACCCAGTTTGCGCTTGTCTAAATTAATTGCTTACATTTACAAAATGAGCAGAAATAATCCCTTTTAATGAAAATAAAGGTCCATGTTTAATAAAAAGTTCACAAAATTAAATGGAAATTTTTAGTGAAATTAGAAAATATTTAAGAGATTGTTGTTTAATTTAGTTGTATACATGTTCTTATATTTACATATTTTGTTCTAATGTCACAAGTTATAATCTCAAGATTACTGGGTTTTACACGATTCTTTTGTAGTGTGGTTTTGGTAAAGTGTACTAAAACAAACATCGTCACGTGTGTACCTTACTTCTCACCGCTGATTCCTAATGGTTTAGAGCAAAATTACTCCAAGTCACCCCTTTTGTTTCAAAGAATAGTACAATGGCGAGTGCGTCAAATAAAAATGTTTAACATAGAGATCACAATTATCCCACAATTCTAAATAGACAACTAAACAAAATAACATGCAATTTACTAGAGTTTCTGACAAAGTGTGCAAACAGTCTGCAGTCCATTTAAAAAAAAAAAAAAAAAAAAAAAAAAAAAAACACTAATTTGAGTACCTTTTTTTTTTTTATCTGTTTGAATGAATGATTCAATGACTCGCTCAAAGACTTGATTACTGGATGAATCAACGTTTTTGAACAAATCTCTTGAACGAATGATTCAATTACAGTCACTTGTCGCCACCTACTGGTGTAACAGATACATTTGATACAATCTTTATTTAAAGCTTTGAGTTACTTTCAAAAGGTGATTTACTCTATTTTGTTTGTTAAAGTAGACATCAGTGTTTATATCCGCACCACAAACTTCTATCCCAGAACTCCTGTGATAATTTAAATTATTGTAACAAAAATAATGATACTGTGTGGTTGAAAAGACTATTTGTGAAGCCGTTTTATACCTGTATATGACAAATGCTCTCTATGGGTTAGCGGCAGTGCCAACACAGATTTAAATGTGTCACTGTGATCGCACTTGCCAAAGGCTTAAAAGACAGCCAAATCACTGTCATTTAGGAATAAGATCATGTGGCTGCTTTGATCCCGTTATTCATGTGAGTACACTGGGTTTTGATTGTCTGGAGCTGCTGTGCTGTTTGCGACTTACAACGAACACTTTGTATTTACTCTTGTGTACTGTATGTTCATTTTTTGTGCTTCCTTGTCGTTCGTTCATCAACTGCGCTTTTTTTTTTTGTGAAGCATTTTGTTGCGTGTCAGCTGTGATAAAAAGACATCCACTTGTATTGTGTGTGTAACAGAGGCCAGATAGTGAGAGTTCTGGAGAATAGCTGGAGAATGCGGTGTTTAGCATCATTGTTAGTGCATTTGCCTCGCATGCCAGCAGCGATCGGGCCGGGGTTCGAGACCGACTCGGAGCAGGGTAGTTAGGATTGGAGTGTGAGTTTTGGAGGCGGAGCAATGAAGAGAGGGGTGGGTTTGTTTGGGTTGATTTCAAATATCAACAATGTCTAATAGCGTAGTTCGGGATCTACTTACAGCACCTTTAACAGTTGATGGGCCCCACTGACTTCCATATGGGGGGGGGGGGGGGGGGGGGGGGCATCAACTGTTTGGATACTGACATTCTTCAAAATATCTTCTTTTGTGTTCTGCAGAAGAAAGAACTAAAGAACTGAAATAAAGTACTAATTTCAAGCCTTTAGTTTATACTAAAACTTACTGTTTTTTATAGTTACAGAAAAGCTAAAATAAAACACTCACACCTGCAAACTATTAGACATACATTCTGACCTGAAAGCATCAAATTGCTCTGAAGAGTTCAGTCAGCAAATAAACAACTTGGCTCATTCAAATCCTAAACTGTATTCAAATGCATAACCAGACAGTTGGCATTTGTCCAGTATTTCCTACCATCTTGTCCCATGATGTGTGCAATCACACAAAGTCTGCATTTTGAATTATAATAGCAACTTTGACAAGTCAACAAGTGTCAAAAATCTTTTTTTGTTCATTCATAGACTTGAAATAAGAGGATAGGCATCATTGCTGTATATCGTTTATGGTAAAATAATTTTTTATCTGCCATCAGACTGTCTGAGACATCGTTGCCATAATGTGTTGCTGTGGTTTGCTTAAATGACAGACTGGCATTATGACACGGCGAGCATGCTTTCTAACCTTATTTTTACTATTTTTCTTCTTTTGTTGCAATTATTCTGCCTATTGTACATATAAAAAAAATAAAAAAAAGACTTCATATCAGCAGTCCCATATATCCACAATTGTGGAAAAGTAACGTCAATGCACACCCTATATTTTATATACAGGTGCTGGTCATATAATTAGAATATCATTAAAAAGTTGATTTATTTCACTAATTCCATTCAAAAAGTGAAACTTGTATATTATATTCATTCATTACACACAGACTGATATATTTCAAATGTTTATTTCTTTTAATTTTGATGATTATAACTGACAACTAAGGAAAATCCCAAATTCAGTGTCTCAGAAAATTAGAATATTACTTAAGACCAATACAAAGAAAGAATTTTTAGAAATCTTGGCCAACTGAAAAGTATGAACATGAAAAGTATGAGCATGTACAGCACTCAATACTTAGTTGGGGCTCCTTTTGCCTGAATTACTGCAGCAATGCGGCGTGGCATGGAGTCGATCAGTCTGTGGCACTGCTCAGGTGTTATAAGAGCCCAGGTTGCTCTGATAGTGGCCTTCAGCTCTTCTGCATTGTTGCATCTTCCTCTTCACAATACCCCATAGATTTTCTATGAGGTTAAGGTCAGGCGAGTTTGCTGGCCAATTAAGAACAGGGATACCATGGTCCTTAAACCAGGTACTGGTAGCTTTGGCACTGTGTGCAGGTGCCAAGTCCTGCTGGAAAATGAAATCTGCATCTCCATAAAGTTGGTCAGCAGCAGGAAGCATGAAGTGCTCTAAAACTTCCTGGTATACGGCTGCGTTGACCTTGGACCTCAGAAAACACAGTGGACCAACACCAGCAGATGACATGGCACCCCAAACCATCACTGACTGTGGAAACTTTACACTGGACCTCAAGCAACGTGGATTGTGTGCCTCTCCTCTCTTCCTCCAGACTCTGGGACCCTGATTTCCAAAGGAAATGCAAAATTTACTTTCATCAGAGAACATAACTTTGGACCACTCAGCAGCAGTCCAGTCCTTTTTGTCTTTAGCCCAGGCGAGACGCTTCTGACGCTGTCTGTTGTTCAAAAGTTGGCTTGACACAAGGAATGCGACAGCTGAAACCCATGTCTTGCATACGTCTGTGCGTAGTGGTTCTTGAAGCACTGACTCCAGCTGCAGTCCACTCTTTGTGAATCTCCCCCACATTTTTGAATGGGTTTTGTTTCACAATCCTCTCCAGGGTGCGGTTATCCCTATTGCTTGTACACTTTTTTCTACCACATTTTTTCCTTCCCTTCGCCTCTCTATTAATGTGCTTGGACACAGAGCTCTGTGAACAGCCAGCCTCTTTTGCAATGACCTTTTGTGTCTTGCCCTCCTTGTGCAAGGTGTCAATGGTCGTCTTTTGGACAACTGTCAAGTCAGCAGTCTTCCCCATGATTGTGGAGCCTACAGAACTAGACTGAGAGACCATTTAAAGGCCTTTGCAGGTGTTTTGAGATAATTAGCTGATTAGAGTGTGGCACCAGGTGTCTTCAATATTGAACCTTTTCACAGTATTCTAATTTTCTGAGACACTGAATTTGGGATTTTCCTTAGTTGTCAGTTATAATCATCAAAATTAAAAGAAATAAACATTTGAAATATATCAGTCTGTGTGTAATGAATATAATATACAAGTTTCACTTTTTGAATGGAATTAGTGAAATAAATCAACTTTTTGATGATATTCTAATTATATGACCAGCACCTGTATTATTTATTTATTTATTTATTTATTTATTTATTTATTTATTTATTACACACACACACACAGTGCCACTTGAAAGTTCGTAAACCCCTTGCAGAATCTGTGAAAATGTGAAAAATTGAAAATGTGAAACAAAATAAAAGACATAATACAAAATGCATGTTATTTTTTATTTAGTACTGTCCTGATTAAGATATTTTACATAAAAGATGTTTACATATAATTCACAAGACAAAAAATAGCTGAATTTATTAAAATGACCCCGTTCAAAAGTTTGTGAACCATTGATTCTTAATACTGTGTGTGGTTACCTGGATGATCTACGATTGTTTTTTTACACTTCTACAGGCTCGCGCAACAACGCTTCAGACTGCTTCAAAGTGATTCTCAATCAACGAAAAGCGCAGAGGTATGCCAAACGATTGCTAATGAACTCAAGTTCATGAATTATGACAATGTCTACTTTATGGCCTTTATATAATATGTTTTAGACGGTTGTAAGAATCTGAAGGATCAGCCCGCAATTTTGTAGACATTTCAAAATAAGAGTCCTGGTGTATTTTGGGCTTGTTTATAATTAAAAGTCACACGCTAAGTTTTTTTCTTCTTCTTCTGGGCATTATTGGTATTTTGGTTACACAATAAATTGTATTTAATTTGATTTCCATTTAATTCATAGTAAATTATTGTAGTCTCCACCACAGGAAGAAAAGACTAAGAACATTATTTGACCCGTATATTATTCATTATATAAATTTTACTTGTAAAATCTATGTCCCATTCACTGAGAGAGACACTATATGACATAGCAAGGAGAACATAGGAAAAGGATAACCATTTAAATGCTGTAATTTTGCATAATTTACAATGCATAATATTAGTATGTAATTAAATATAATAGTGTGCTATGTAATTAAAATTAATTTCAATAAATAAAAATACTGTTAAAAATCACACATTATTTGTTGTTTGTCACATGTAGTAGACCATTTTTGTGCCGTGGGTATAGGAGGATTTTTCACCCGGCTACCACTGCAAGTATATTTCAAACCTGTGGGAAGCATTTATCTTGTTTAACATGTTCATTTTCATTTTTTTTTTGGACCACATGGTGATGCCAAAAAAAACAAAAAAAACAAAACAACCACCAACCACCTTGACCTGCATATATATGAAGTACACCGCAACGTACACAGGACAAATCCAAACATTATCCTGGATGTGTGTGAAAACAACGTGAATGTACTGAAATGTGTCTGTGCATAAATACCACGTGCGAACAGTGCGTCGAGAAAGAGCGCTCATGATTTCTTTGCGCATCAATATAACGGACTCACGCGTGCTTAATGTACGACTACTGTACGTCACCGCAATCGTCTTTACTTTGATTGCAATACTCATCCATCAAAACTTTCATAGCGAGACGCTGGTTTGCTTTATCCAGCCGATAAACAGTTCATGCATATCATCTGGCCATACACCGGTGGGATGTTTCGACGTTCCATTCAGATAGGACCAGCGCGATGCGAGAGGGCTCACGCTCTTCAGATACAATGACACAATATGACAGAGTTCGTGTTTTAAAGCAAAACAGACATTGGAATGTATAATTCTCTCTGCCAACTCTAATATAATCAGCATAGACTTTTAAGATCATCTAACTGCTTGACATAAATTACGTTATGATGCAATTTCACATGCTTCAGTAATTTTTTTGCATTAAATGCGTTGGGATTTTGTTAAGTGTTAAATGTTAAGGATTTTGAATTAATCATATGCGTTAGCGATGACAGCCCTAATATTATATAATATATAATTATATATATATATATATATATATATATATATATATATATATATATATATATATATATATATATATATATATATATATTTATTAGAGAGAGAGAGAGAGAGAGATGGATGGCCCTATTTTATGTCCCTATATACCAGTAGTTCCCAAATATTTTCTGCCTTTTGTAGAGAAAAATATTTTAATAAGTCAAAAGTCTGGAGAGTAAACAAAATTACTAGCCAATGGTGATTTTGCCAATGTGTGCATAAAGGGTTAAAAGGATGATACTAAGGACCTAGTGAGATGCACTGTCATCAACTGTATACATTAGTAGCTAGTTTCGAAAGCAGCATCCTACCTAAACTGGAACCTAATAAGTGGCCAATTTGGAACACTCTACATTAAGCAGCAACTCTGTGTTCCATGTAAATAGCGGTCTGCATGCAAAGTGCACAGGAAACTCAATCTACAATTGATTTCAATAGTGTTTGTCATTAGCATGTAGCTAAGCTAACAAATTGATACTAAGCAGAGCTGAGAAATATATTTGTTTTAACAATGCATCGCTATGCTGATGTAACAATTCTGCATTGAAGAATAAAAAAAGAATTATTGTGATTATCAATATAATTATTATTGCTAAAACAATTGGAGGAAAATATGCATCAAGATTCATTTTATAATCAAATCGTTACCACTTTGAATTGTAATCAAATCAAACGTGAGGCAAGTAAAGATTCACACCTCTAGAAAGCATAAAACTGATAAGCATAAAAAGTATCTGATAAGCATCTATTGGATGTATTTTTCACTGAGATTGTTGTAGCACACTGTGGGAGGACATTCTCAGCGAAGGATACATGCAGGTACAATTTTATAAAGATGCATCTTTATAATTTGGGGTCCCTTAGAAAGCAAGATAACTGTTTCCTACGTTTTAGAACAGTCTCTGTGTCAGGCAGGACTTAAGAGGACTTAAAATGCTACCTCCATAGGCAACTCACTATAAACAGAGTCTATCGGTCATTAATATGGCACATCTGTTAACCAGAGACTCGAGACATTATGGATTTGTGGACGTTTTCAGCCAACAAGCCATAAACAGCATCTAAAAACAGGGTGGTGGGATAAAGCTAGTTTCAAATTATGCTGTAGCTCAATATTTGCAGCTTCCTCTCAGAGCAGAGAGGAGCTATTTGTGCTCACAGTTCTGAAGGAAGCTCAAATATCACATAAATAAAGCATTACTCTTCTTTATATTTTTGGAAGGGAAGGTGGAAAATAGTTCAGACCAGATGATAACTTGCTCGAAGAATCTGGAAAATATAAACTCTGGTGTATTTGTGGTCTTGACAAGACATTTTGGCTCTCAACATCTTTTAGATACAACTCAAAGTTCCTTTGAAGCATTTGTGTTGCTTGTCACCTTTTATTATTTGAAGATTGCAACGCAAAAAAAGCTTATCAAATCAGATAAACTAACTCAGATTAATTAACTAATTAAGCAAATAAACCAATCTGCTTTAGAGACACCGACACTGGAGTAACAAGCTAATGCTCCACTGGCAATGGTATTTTCAGAATAAAGGCAATTCACATTAGGGAAATTTTGGCGAATTTTCATGCCTAAAAAGGTTCATTATCAAACGCACCAATTCATGAAGCACAGCTCACAAAGAAATAGCTTTCAAACCAAGCAGCTTTCTGTTGATCTACTCTGCAAATTCATGTGGCAAACTTGAACCATTGCGAATTTAGCATGACAAAATCTTTCACCCACAAGAAATTTCAGATTGCATGGATTCCTATTGAAATTAATGCATTTCACCCATTAAAATTAACTGAACAATGATGTGATCGCACCTTAATACTGCAACATTTCACAGTGGGAGGATAAACTTATGAGGAATTTCATATTTTGCGCAATCATATTATCACACAAGTAATTTACACATAGAAGTGATGCAAGACATCAGTCAGAATCACCATCAGTCAAGAAATCCCCTGCTGAATCACTTTGACTGGTCACATTATACACTGTAAACCCTAGTGCTCAAAATAATTAACTGGTTTGAGTAGGACAAACTTAAATTAAACCAATTAGTTCAGTCAAATTAACTTTTAAAAGCACTTTCTTTTTCTTTCAAGTTCACATAACTGATATATTTTAAGTAAACTGAACTGTTTAATTGTTCTGAGTTTTATGAATTTATTTCTTTTAATTTAGATGAACTTAAGTTTAACTGAAACTGGGCTGGGATTTCTATTTCCCAGAACGCTTTGCCCATGGCACTCGAAAGGGAGAGTAAATGCTAAAATTAAGTGTTATATAATGTTTTTTGTTCAAGATGAATGTTAAGTTGGAGATTTAGTAATCAATGTTTTGTTATGCCAATTTAGAAGAATTTCTGTTAATGTGGGTTTTTGGAAAGTTACCATAATGATGACAAGTGGTGCATTTGCTATGTTGGTGCAACCAATTCAGCAAGTGCTACACCATGCTATTGTTAACATAGCAAATTAGCAAGTTAGCATTTTCTGAATTAGCTTGTTATAGCTAGCTAAGTTTACACTAATAAAAATGTTCACATTGAGGTTACATGAAAATTTTAAGTTAAATGTATGTATTGGTGTACTCGTCTCAAACATTTCAAGTTAAGGACAATTAAAATGTATGAAAATAAATATCTGGCAGTTCTGAAACTTTGAATTTCTTAACTTAAAAATTGAGACAACTGATTGCCTCAAATTTGTTGAGTTTTGCCAACTTATTTGGGTTTACAGTACATGGTATGCCCACATGCTTAACCCTGAATGCCAAGGCCACCCTCATAAAGCTTAATAATCCTGTAACACACATCCACAATCCTTCACTTCCTCTTGCAGATTCCATGCTCAGTAATTCACAAACAAATTACACAATCTAGGCATAGGGAAAACAGCGAGATATTTGGCAGCAGTAGACTGAGGGTCTGTAGCAGACTTTTTGGCCTGGGGGCTTGGCTACTGTGGAACTCAAACCTGGGGTCTAGTGTGGGGGGTCTGGAGTGAGGCCCAGTGTTTTGAGTGAGATCTCAAAGAGCTGAGGCCACAGCCAAGAACCACTTCAGACAGCTGCTTATAACGAGAGGATTACTGACTGGCAGACAGAAAGGCACACACTAATTGCACAAACTTCCATATAGGCACATTCACAAAAGACACACAGACACACACTGACAGCACGTCTAAAGACTCAGAACATGAAAAGAACCAGCAGACCACAGACATGGACGAGAAGAATAAGACACCATGTGAAATGTTGCCAGTATTATCAGCAGCATTCCGAACAGAGCGCAAAACCAAGCCAGCAAAAACTTTTGTAATGCGGGGCTAAATGTTGCAGAGAAGACAGAAGACGGTAAAAGTGCAGACATGACTACAGACATTACAGAGAGTAAAACACACTTAATTTTCTAACAGCATCTTCAGTCATTTATGCATTTATGTCTTTATCAGTTGCAAATAATATGGTTGCTCTTATAGCTCACCCAAAAACAAAAATTCTGTCATTATCTACTCACCCTCATGTCATTCCAAAACTGTAAGACTAAGTCATACAGTTTTGGAATGAAAAAAAAATTCAAAAAAATTCAAAAAAAAAAAAAAAAAAAAAAATTCTCATTTATGTTCCACAGAAGAAAGTCGTACAGTTTTGTAATGACATGAAGGCGAGTAGATGATTCCTTTAGGTCCTCTCAAAAACACAAATGCAGGTTTACAAAGTAACACAGTGGATTATTTTAGTCTTGTTACTCATATTCTTCACTATGGTATCACTAAATTATTAAAAGCAATGCTGAGCAGAAAGGAGGTTGGTTACGATGCATGAAGCAGTCCATGGGAAAACTCTCATAAATAAAACACACTGGGATACAACCACTTGCGACATCTCCAACGATGTTACACAAGCCTGTCCTAACAAGCTTGACTCTCCACAAGTCTTGAAGTCGATAAGTAGAACGATGCATTATCAGAGTGTTCACATCATACTGCTTTCCTTTTCAAAAGTTCATGGGCTATGAGTTTGATAAGCCTCCTGCATGTCTCAAGAAGCACCTTCTTTACAGCCTGCCTGAGCTCAGCTTTCACAGGAAGTGCTGAAGAGGCAAAGACACGACAGGTCTGCAGAACAGGAGCACATATATCAAGTCAAGTTCTATCGATGACCTTATAAGAGGTGAATTTTGTATGTATGCTGCCACTATTTTCTTAGTCCCAAAGTGAGTTTGAGCAGACAGTGATCGATCTGAAATGGCTATTAAACAGCAATGGCAGCGCAAAATTTTCTGATCTTAAGTATCGGTGTACAATGAACAACACAAACACAGTCTGGCCAGATGGGAAATACGCAGCAGATCTGTGGGATAATGTACATGTCAGCAGAACTGAACCACTGATTCAGATGCTGTATAGTCTAAAAGCAGCAGCGCTCTTTGAAATGAACACCTGAGCTCTGACACACAGCAAGATATAGTGATGACAAATGTATTCCTGCTAACAGTGCTCTGCTGGGTATGACCTTCACACCACATTCTTTTAAAAGACTGAACTACTCACTTACTTCCCCCTCAGTTAATGATGGGGAACCAAGGCCACCGCACAGCTCATATTTAAAACTTCCTTTAATAAAACACCAAAATCCAGAGAAAGAGACTATAAAATTTTTGGGCACACACTTGAATTAAAGCACAAGGTCTAATTGCACTGCAGAAATAAAGAACTATAATATGTGTATGTGTGTATATATATATATATATATATATATATATATATATATATATATATATATATATGGGTGTAAGGGTACACGTATTCGTACTGAGAATTTTCGGTACTTGTCTTTCGGTTTGGTACACATGTGTACCGACGAATACAGAGTTGTAGCCTATTAACCACCAATAATAGCAATAAGTTCTGTGTTTTGTTACTTTCTATAAGAAACAGTCTCGAGTAATAGTCTCATCTCTCAAATTCTGTCCATTTTATCACGAAATTCAAACAATAAATGCTGTTTTGATGCGCTTTGATGTGGCGTGACCGATCGATGTATATACGCCTCAGTTCAAGTGGCAGTGCGGAGCACGAGTGAACGCGACATCTCTTCTTCTTTAATTCTAGTTACAGAATGAACATGAATAAACATTTGAAGGTATGTTGAAAGATACTGTGCACCAATATGAACATTTTGGCTATAACCAATAATTCTTTATATTTGAAAGCCGATATATTGGCCGATAAATCTAAATCAAAATGTATGTAATTTTTCAGAGCCTGATTACAAAAACAAAAGTCTCACCATTAAAAGACATGTCCCAAGCATGCAATTATAATGTTCTCATTATAATATTATGTAGCTTATATGACAGACTTGCACTGCACATGTTGCACTTAACTGTGTTTTCCTTTTTGAAGTGATTTTCAATCATATTTCAAGCAACCATCATGGTAAACAGTGTACATCTGAAGTGTCTCAGCTGAAGGAAATTATCCATTATTTAATCGGCTTTAATACACTGCCCGGCCAAAAAAAAAAAAAAAAAAAGTTGCTGTTTGGATTTTAATAGGCAAATACTTAAGAATCTATGAATGGATCATTATTACAGTGATTATTATGTTTCTAGCATGTTATATGTTTGGCAACGGTTCTTTTAACCCTTAAAGATGAAGTGTGTAGCTTTTCATTTCTTAACCATGTAGGAAGACCTTGGCCATATTCCAGGATGATATGTCAAGATTCACCAGGGTTAAAATTGAGAAAGAATGGTTCAGAGAGCATGAAGAATCATTTTCACACATGAATTGGCACCTCTGAATCCAGACCTTAATTTCATTGAAAGTCTTTGGGATGTGCTGGAGTAGACTTTACAGAGTGCTCACCTCTTGCATTGTCAATACAAGATCTTGACCAAAAATTGATGCACCTCTTAATGGAAATAACATCAGAACATTTATTTCCATTGAGAGGTGCATCATTTTTTGGTCAAGATCTTGTATTGACAATCCAAGAGGTGAGCACTTTGTAAAGTCTCCTCCAGCACATCCCAAAAACTTACACTGAGGTTAAGGTCAGTGCCAATTCATGTGTGAAAATGATTCTTCATGCTCCCTCCCAACAATTCTTTCACAATTTGAGCCTAATGAATCTTGACATTATACATCTTAATACATGGTTGTTTAAGAAATGAAAAGCTACACACTCCATCTTTTAGGGTTAAAATAACCATTGCCAAACATATAACATGCTATAAATTTGCTAGTATTTGCCTATTAAAATCCAAACAGTGACTTTTTTGTCTGGGCAGTGTATACTGGCCACGTATCTCCTGTAATCGCTCAGTTTTTCAACAGCAGAAAGACGTCAATAAAACAGATTGTGAACAATATATCACGTAGCCTTACATTTCTGAGGTAAATGTTTCTGAGGCAAGTCATTCAGCGTCCACAGCTAATTAGTTCACTAGAGAAATTAACTCTTTCGCTAAATATATGCACTATATTAGCCTGTATAATCAATATATATACACTTAACCTGTCTTGATTATTATGTATGCGTTTAATGTAAATAAACCCGTCATGAAAAGTTATGATGGCCACTGTATGAATTTTATTTAACAAAGAATTGGAGAAGAAACGTAATTTTATAATAAGATTTAGAAGTTAATAATTAAATTTATTCAAGGACAGAGAAACAGTTTGTACAGTAAGAAAAGGAAAAAAGCTCATTTTATGTTTAGTTTTTTTCCCTCCTGCTGTACCGAACAGTGACTTTAAAACCGAGGTACGTAGGCTACTCAACCGTAATTTGTGTGTACCGTTACACCCCTAACACAAATACTGTATATTAAATATTGACTTTCCATGAAAAATTAATATTATATATATATATATATATATATATATATATATTTTTTTTTTTTTTTTTTTTTTTTAAATACACACTTTCATTCAAAGACACTAAAGCTCTGCTGCAGCTCAAAACCTCTCACATCACATTCCAAGACCTCTCTCTCCCTCAGCTTCGACCTCACCACTACAGAAACAACAGCACAGGAATGCCAGTAACGCTGGGCCACACACTGGGCCAGCTAACACACAGACATTAGACACCTGTTCTGCCACTGCCAGTTTAGATGACACACCCCCACTCCCCCACTCCACACACACACACACACACACACACACACACACACACACACACACACACACACACACACACACACACACACAGCAGTTAGGTTACCAGATCAGTGAAGCTTGCTACTACAAAAGACACTTACTGCACCAATATGCAATCCTTCCTCTGCTTCTCATCTTTTATTTTGCACAGACAAGGTTGACGGCTCTGCTTGACGGTGTACCATGTTGAAGTTTTATTCTGATAGAAAATGTCTTCCTTATTCCCTCAGTGTTTCTTTTCCACGTAACCATCAGAACAGCTCTTTTTGCACACACACAGTAAAGAACAGTAATGAGGTCACTTCCTCTGTCATGAACATTTAGATTGCAATCTGATATGGTGTGTATAGTGCATTTATAATTGATCTCTGCAAAAAGAATATAAATCCAATACACTATTCGTCCTCAGCTATCATATTGGAGCCCACATCTGTCATGATGCAGAAGTGTGGACCAGGGGTTCCTAAACTTCCGTATGCTGACATAATTCTGCTTGGGAGAAGTAAGGTTAATGCATGTAGCCTGAACAGCCAGATGCATTTACACTCAGTTGATCCACGTTTTGTATGAGACTCAAACCACATCCTGGTGATTGCTATGCTCAAATGCATCTTGGAGGGCATTTAAACATGGTCATGATGATAGCTATCCAATCAGTAAAAGTGCATTAAGTGACCAACTGTAAATACTCCCTGAGTGTATGTTTGTATTAAAAGCCATATCACAGATTGAAATCAGTTTGATTAATCACAGTTAGACTAGTGCATGTGTTTACAAGACACATTATCTTTGTTTCAAGCTCAAAAACAGATGATGACCTGAAATGATCTATGCACATTGCTCAGTTTAACTAACCAGTGATTTCTTCTCCAATGTATTTTCAGTCCTTCATATTTCACTAATCCTGCATGACCTCCAAAGAACACATTCCCTCCTTTCGGTACAAAATATGCATGGAATTCAAAGGGATGTAGGGAATTCTCTGCATTCTAGTCTCAGAAAAGAGTTACGCTAACTGACCTCTGAGGACTTTAGTTAAAGTCACACATCAGGCATTGTGTTCCCACTCTTTAAGTGTTTATTTACTTGCATTCTAAAAGGTAACAGCCGTCAAAAGCGGGAGCGATCAGGACACGGACTGTAACGTCAGCCTGTCAACTGACACTGAGAGACGACGAGTGAAAGTGTGTGTAAAGAGGTCAAGAAGAGGGGAATCAGAGGGAGTGCAGACAGGGCACTTCTGAGCAGTGATATCTGACACAGCAGATAGCAAGTCTCAAACAAACCACTGTCTCCATCGTTTCCCACAGGGCAGCAGGACTGAGGAAACTCTCAGTATCTATTTGAACAAAGGTTAGAGTGCATTCAGTCATTTCATTACTTGAATACTTGAGCATTTTCACCAGATCACAATTGCTCGGGGAGTCGGGGTCACAGAATAAACTGCTTTTACAATTCAGTGGTCTGTTGCTAGGGAAGATCCCAGAGGGATGAAACTATCGAAGCCTCAAAGCCAAATTATGAAAACATGCCAAGAAATACATAGTTTATTCTAGTTTGCATGGTTTCTCTGTTTTGCCAACTGTCCCAGAGCCTTATCAACTAGGGTCAAGATATGATATACACATGATTAGGAACTGCAAAACATACAACCTAGACTATGTATTTTTTTATACAGAAGGAACATAGTAATTGTGTGTATACAAAATGTATTATATTTATCTATCTAACATATCTAATATGTCAACAAAAGCATAGGACAAACAGTATAGTTCTAGCAGAAATAGCACAGAACAGCACATGGCTGGTTGTAAACTCAGAAGCACCAGCACTAGGTGAAATTAAATAAACGACATTCACTTTATTATATTTAATAGAGCACGTCAAGTCAACCCTAGCAGTTGAAGCACTCACGATGAATGATGAGTTTGCCCTGTTGCTCAGGGCGAACCCACTGGTGATGTAAGTGTCAAGCTCCGCGTCGACACTCTCTGCTGAAATAAAGCAGATCCCTTCCATGCATCAAGGATAGTGGGCTCGTTTCATTGTTTTTCTTTGTCCAGTTTAGCTTAACGGTCGGGTGCACTTGACACAGAGAACTCGCGCTGTCAAGTGCACCCGACCGTTGGCTCGAGCAAAAACGGACACACAAAAACAATTAAATAAGTCAGTACTCGAGTTTTCAAAAGAACTTCTTTTGACACTCCCCTCAAATACTAAATGTTTAAGATTTGAAGTCATGTTTATATATAAACAACGTCGTAAATGTTTGTGGTCCCTGAAGAGAAATAAGTTGTTATTACTCACTCGAGATGTGTATTGTGTTTGGGAAGTCCAGTCAAGACGCCTTGGGTTTCTTGGGCGGTTACTCCCGAGAAAAAGTTGCCTTCACTTTGATTTTAAAAGATAAAAAAAATGAAGAACTTTAATTAAAATATCCCAGGTTTGAGTAGGTCTTTGCGACCGAAGTGTTTTTCTTTCCAGGCAAAACGCTTCGTACAATCTGCGTTCAACGAGGCAGGCGGGCGGAAGTAATCCTTTTCTTGATTGGACAGTTTACTAAAATAGGGCGGGACCAAAGTGTAATCCTGAAATCCGATTGGTGGTTACATTATCAATCATATGCCACACCTGCCCTTATTCTCTACTACGAAATTATGCTTTATTATAAGAGTTCTACAGGGAGAGTGTGCAAACGTAAATAAATCATAAAGACTTTGTTGCTGTGAATAAAATGTTTATTTGCGAGGGGTAATTTCCTGGAATGTATGAGTCCTTCTTATCTAAGTCTTCAGACGAAAGAACACCTGTCTTTCCTGTTCTAGAGCATATGACCGCCAGTTTTTTTTTCCTCTTCTATTTAATATCACGCCTATCTATCTCTAGTAACTTGATCTGATCCGTCTCGACATGCTAGTCCTTGTTGTCTCACTCAGTGGTTTTCTACAGTGAGGAAATTTATTAGGCAGACTGGTTTGACAAGTTTGAAAAAGACAATGCCTCGTGGCTTCAACTGGTTCCGTTTCTACACCACAAAAATGAAACGTTCAGTTAATCTGTTCATAACAAAGAACTTTTGAAATTTTATAGGCAATGGTAAGAAGAAAGAAAGAAAGAAAGAAAGAAAGAAAGAAAGAAAGAAAGAAAGGCAGAGCTGCTCTTTATCCTGACGTGCGTACAGGGCCCAACACTCAAACATGAAAAATACATAATATAATAAATATACAATACATTAAGACTACAGCACCCTCTCGTGGTCGACATGAGATTTAAGACACTTGCGCTGAGAACATGATATTTTTGGAGTAAAGTTTGGACAATAATCATTTCTACTTGTCCTTCATGGTGTAATTCAGGTTCAGCCATGAAATTATACTGAAATCAAATTAAACAAATAATAATTAAACACATTAGTTTGCAATTTATATTACCAATCATCACATATTATTGACCTACTATAAGCAGAAGAGGCAAAGTCTTGGTAAAACTTGTTTTTAATGGTGTAAACGGTGTAAAAAAAAAATATTATAAAATGATTTTATGTGCATGATTATAATAATTTTAATAACACTTTAGGTTCCATTTGTTAACATTAGTTAACTAGTTAACATGAACTAATAATGAAAAATAATTCTAAAGCAAAAGTTAATTTCAACATTAAGTTGTATCTGTTAATGTTATTTAATAGACCTGAGCCAATATGCAAACTAATTTTATATTCAATATTATGGCGTTTAATCAGATTCAAGAGTGAAAACAGACCCCTTGACAGTTTGGAGCAGTTTAGCATAATTTATTCTTCTGAGGGTTTTGCTTTATGTGCTGAGAATAACTCATATGGAATGTCTTACTTGGACCAACAATAGTTTGATTAATCAAAGGTTTATTTGTAATATTTTAGAATAATACAGCACAGTGTGACTTGTTACATTTGCACTGTTGAGCAGGTAAATGAGTGAACTGATTCTGGAAAATGTGTCTGCAAAGAGGCACCAGGAGCTCATATGAAAGGGAACAGACAATCAGTGTGCTGATGCACTTGCTTCCATTGTTAGAATGAACAGTGTGGCTTCTTTATGAGCATTACAGCTTAATCCTTCTTGTGTAATGTATAGCTTTGTTAAGCCTATTTGTAACAATTGTCATAATTAAATCATAATTTCTCTAAAAGTTTATCAAAGTATCATCTAATCACAGGTAGAGTGCCTTGAGAAAGCTTTGCCCCCTTTGGTTGTTTTAGTATGTCAAATATAGGCCCGGTTTCACAGACAGGGCTTAGCCTAAGCCAGGATTAGGCTTTATTTCAAATAAGGTATTTAACTAGCTTTTATAAACATACCCTAGAAAAAAAAACATTATTGGTGTGCATCTTTAGACAAAACAACGGCTCTGACATTTTTTAAGATATGTTAAGTTACTTTCAGTTAAAGCAGCTCAAACATGTATTTTAATCTGGGACTAGCTTAAGCCTTGTCTGAGAAACCGGGGGTAAAACATATATAGGATTTTTCTTCTCAGTTCTCCAAAATCAAAATAAGTCGCCCAGTTCTAGAAATAAGTCTCAGTTCTAGAAATAATTCTCTTTACAATGTTAAAATGAGTGAAAAGTGAAAGAAAGAAAGAAAGAAAGAAAGAAAGAAAGAAAGAAAGAAATGAAATGAAATGATATATTAAAATAATCATTAGCAAACCTAATGTGTTCATTTAAATCCACCTGGTTAATCACTTACCCTCGGTCTCACAGACAAGACTTAAGCTAGTCCTAGCCTAAAATGCATGTTACACCAGTAATGTTTTTTTTTTTTTTTTTCTCTAGGGTACGTTTATAAAAGCTACTTAAATGCCCTTAGTGAACTAAGGCCTAATCCTAGCTTCATCATACAATACATTAACTAAGATGCTGCTTGTGGATATTCAAGATGAAGTTGTTAGGAGAAAAACAGTGAAGAAACAAATAAAAAGACAGAAAAACTTTAGCCAAATCCTTTCTATGAACACCATATTATCCATTGCAAGAAAATGGAAAAATGTGTTTTTGGATAAAATGAAAATGGCTAAGACATACATCAGAAAATCACTTTGGTTTTGGGGAAAGTTAATAAAGACTCTGTGAGAACCAACATTAAGTCCCCTGGAGCTTGTTCTAACCATGAGACAAAACCTAAAACCTTCTGGAAGATCTCAAAGTTAAGATCTTTACCCTTTAAAAAAACAGCACAATATATGACAATGACCCAAAGCACTGACACTATTGGATGAGAACAAAACAACTCAATTGAGTTGGATAATGACACACTCTTGTCTTTTGTAGAGCTGCCTTTGAAACTGTTTCATAATTGATCTACTGTAGAGCTCCAGCTGAATTGAATTTGTTTCGAAATTGATTAACTTGCAAAATCGACACTTTCACTGAACCAAAATGAACCAATATTTAACTTACTTGAGCTGAATAATTATATTGTCTTATGTAGAGATGCTTTATAGCTTAATTAAATTTGCTTTAAAGCTTAATTAAATTTGACGATGAACTTTGCAACATTGACACTGTTCTTGAACTAAATTGAATCAACTTTGCACTAAATTGAGCATAATGCTATTATGTAATAATAATAATATTGTCTAGAGCTGTTTTGCAGCTAAAATTTAAGTCATTAACACTGTAATTTTCTTATTTCTGTGAAGATGCTTTGAAACAATCATTATTGTATATAAAGAACTATACAAAAGAAAAAAAAATGTGATTTGACAGGGTTTGAAATCTGGAATAACTCTGGAATATGCAACGGAAAATCTGTATGACCTGCAAATTGCTGGTTTCATTTGACAGAGTTGGCACAAAATTTGCATGGAAAAATAGACAAAAATGTAGTCTAAATGCACAAAAACTCACAGCTGTGATTGCTGCTGGCAGACATTTGATATGTTTAAAACTACTTTTCATGTTAACCTAATCTTATTTTAGATGAACAAAACATGGGATTTGTGCCACTGATGCTTTAAAAAAAAAATTTTTTTTCTATATATATCAACCTAAGGGAAGGCTTTGCTCCTCTGAAGAGATAATACTGAATGGTTATCGGTTAACTTAGCCATTCAAAAAGTGCGCTCACATGTTTCCCAGAATTCCTCTGACTCGCTTGTTTCAGTGAGTCATACTGCATCAGGACCTTTCTGTATTCATCTCATTGGCGCTATATGCACTGACTCAACATGTCCAGTAGATTTCAGTATTGAGTTGAAATTCCAGCCACTGTAACTCAACATTTCTCCACAGCTGCAGTAAAGCTCGAAGTGAGGCTCATAAATCAAATTTCTTTATTAGTATGCCAAGCACACTGTGTTTTTACGCGTTGTTATCCATGCGAACACCCGCACAGATCCCTACCTTATGTACTGCTTTAGATCAATTCAACCACCAGTGGCCGAAATGACCCGAGAGTAGCCGAGTCGAACCGAAGCGAGCCCCGAAATAACCCGGATTGAGGTGTGTGAGGAAGGCTGAGCTTCACTGTTCTGTAGATAGGGGCAGAGTTTTGGTGTATGTGTGAGTGGGAGATGGACCGAGGGCGCTCTACTGACTAGCAGAGGCGAAGAGCGACTCCAATAGCCAGAACTATTAAAATAATATACGCGATCCTGTCGTCGATAGCCCACTCCAAAATCAAAATAAGTCGCCCATCTTTCACATCTACTTCACACACACTAACACGGCATTGATGGTAATGTATGCAAGGAAACAACCAAGACTCGGCGATGGGTAAAGAGCTCTGTTTTATACTCCGATTTTCCTTCTCCGCTTTGACAATCCGCCATTTTTAGCCAAACCAAAATAAGTAGAAACTTAAGGAAGCCGATTCAGCTGTTGCAATTTCTGCCACTGTTCATGAAGATGATTTTTAACTATTCCTCTGTCTCTTTTTCTTGTTTTATTTTGTAGGTGCACCGACCGAAGGGATTCTCAGCCCTATCAGGTAGATCTGAAACAAATAAGATTAAAATGGGGTAAATCTAGTGCAGGCTTTCGAAGCAGTTTAGGCCTCTGTGCGTAAAACACAGCGAAAAGTGCCTTATTCTCCCTGGGTTCAGCTTAAAATGACACACACATTTACATTACAATGCAAACATAAATTTGCGCTGTCATAAATCGCCTGACCGTCGAATTTATCATGTTTTAAATGCGCTCAGGGCGCTAGCGACTTTAACAGGCTAACGTTAGCTCGCTAGCGGCTACAACAGGCCTGTGTGCCACAGCGGTTTACTTCTAAATCATTATTATAATAACGTTTATAATCATTAATTCAAGATCTAAATTATGTTACTTTAGTGAAACCGTTGTATACGTAAGTACGAATTTAAGAGTACGATGTTTATAAACAGTTGTCTTGATAGTTGCGAGTGAATGCAACCAAATCCCAATAAAACGAGTGTAATTATTGTGTAGACCATCAAGAGATGCTTAATTATATGTAATACTGGAAGAAAGATGCTTAAAGGCTTTTCTGTGCTCAGTTCAGTCTTGCAATGACGTGCAAAGTATGTTATGATAAACACTATGCTCTTAATAAGTATTGTAGTGTTTTGGAACATGTTAGATGATGGTCAATAGCTGGTAGACCATTCTGGACAAGCTGGTCGGCTAGGTAATGATGACCATCGTAGACCAACTATAAACCAGCTTTTATGTACTACTTTGCATGTCAGAGTAATTGTGCAGCAGAGTTAAATGTAGAAATGTCATGTTTTGACAGACTCTTAAGTACTCATCCAAGAGTCACCCCGATCACAGACATGAGAAGATGCGTGACAACAACGATGCCACTCCACCGTGCAAGATGTTGCGGCGATCAGACAGTCCAGAAAATAAACACATGGACAGCACTGGCCATGGCAGAGCAAAAGCCATCCATCCACACCGGGGGAGAGACAGAGAAGGAGGTAAGAGGGGAGACCGGGAGTCATATTGATAATTCGATAAGAGGCACAGATACAGGTGCCTAGATCCATGTTGTACGTTTTAATTAGTGCATAAGTGTTGCATAATTGTTTCTATGTGAACACTAGTCAGACATCTTATGTATAAGTTGATCAGACTGCTGTCTTTGTGGTAAACAGACATTAAATGAAATCACTCTGAAGTGGAACCTGCTTCAATTGTTTACAAGCACCCTGCATCCTTACTTTATGAATGATGCCATTTCAGACAGGAGAATGTTAGGTTTGGACTGTGAGCACTATGTGCTTTTCTCATTCTTCATTTTTAAGTTCTATACAGTGTTTTTTTTTCTTTTCAGATCAGGTATTAGCATGACAATTTTTTCTACAATTTTCAGCAAAAAACATTTTGCTATCTACATAAAGATTGCTATATCATTTAGTAAAGATAAGCAGGCTTGAAAGACCCAGTTTGACTAACCTGTGATAGATCGAAAATAGGTTTCATATCACTAATGAAATTATCATGCAGTATTCTTTTTTTCTTCTTTAGAAAGATCCACATGATTTTATTGGGATGGGAAACATTCTTAGGAAATAATTTCAGTTTTGCTTGAATGAACAAAATCAATGTAAGACATATTTATGATAGTCCACCCAAAATTCTGTCATGATTTTCTTTCATCTGTAGAACACAATAGAAGATAGTGTAAAACACGTTGGGAACCGTTTTGGTGACCTTTGACTTCCATCTTTTAGATAGTGAGGGGCCACACAACACCGTTTTTAACTAAAAATGGAACACTTTTTTTGTGTTTTGGACATTCATTGTAAACATGTCAACATTGTTTTGGGAGCTGAAAACGCAAGCTTTTGAAAACGGGTTTCAAAGTGCAAGTTTTTGAAAACAATACCACTATCATCTGCATGTAAACTACAAAAAAAAAAATGAATTTGTGAAAGCAGTGACGTCATGCGCATGCGTATTACGTGTTCGGTCTATAGGCATGCGCGAATACTTGGTGGACGTCAGGACTGTGCTTATGCTACTCAAGATAATGAGTTTATTAATGCTTCTCCAGCAAAGTGTCGATTCATACTATTTCCACTACTACAACCAATGGAGACGCATTATTTACATATGCCAAATTCTAACATAGCCAACTAATTTGAATTCTGACCTCGCCAACAAATGGGCTGGCATGCATAATACAGCATTTTGGGATCTGGGATCGTTTTGACAGCGTTGTCTTCTGTATGTGAAACTTTTCAAAAATGGAGAGGAAAAACAGTGATGAGCATATATTGGAATAATGAATCAGACAGTTGTGGGAGCCACCACAGATCTCACTCAACTAGGGATTCTAGCCTACTTGAAGTTTCGATGTTGCACAAGGCAAGTTGTATTAGTTAGTAGGAGATTATTCTCCATTTTTAAGATATATTTAAAAAGATTTTAAGATTAAGTCATGGACAAAAGTGATAAATCTACTTAATTTGCTGCCTGGCTGTGTGCCGTTGGATGTTTTCATTATTGTTAGTGCTACATCTTATGAATATTGGTGGTGTAAAGGCTTTGCATCCGTCATTCATATTTACCAGATCTGCTACATGGGTCAGGTATCTTGTTAAAGATCCCCTTGAAGCAATTAAAGAGGATAACCATTATTCAAAAATTATTTAATTTGTTGGCTAATACATGCATTTGTAATAACCATAAATGCTGAAAGTAGCTGACCCATGTCTCCAACTATATCGTGCTGTAGTGGATGGTAGCACTGGGTCATGACAGATTTCACAATTTGATTAGATTTCGACTCAGAAGCTCTCGATTTGAGTCAATATCGATTCATTTGGAAATATTTCAGGATTTCAGTTTTTCTTAAAGGGAAAAACAATCTCAACTAATGCTGTTAACTAAACAGGGAAACCATTCAGTTGGTCCATTACTATGATATTAAAGGTTAACGTTGACAAAATGGATTAAAAGCCCAAATGATTAAATTCAGTTGCTATTTTTAGATAAAATAATCACCACTCAAATGTATTTATTTATTTTTTTCAATATTTTTTTTATTCAATGTTTTTAATTGCACATAAGGAAGTTTTTATATCACCTTTCTAATGAGGCATGTATGTTTCTACTCCAATTCTTTGTTGAAATATAATCATTTAATCTGTGGCTTTCATAACTAGTTTTTATGATTAATGTGTTTAAATAAATCTCAACACTAAGACATCACTAACAGGTAGAAATGAGTATATGTTATGTAGTATATATATTTAGCTAAATGTTTCTCTCTAGTACTCTAGAACCTTTTTTTTTTTTTTTTTTTCCTCTAACTAACTAACAAGCTATAGACATTGAATGACTTTCCTAAGAAAAATGCAGCATTGTGATATGTTCACAAACCATTTTATTGATGTCTTTCTGCAGTTGAAACATGATTACATGAAAAATGATACTTTTCAGTAAGTTCCCTATTTGTCAGTATATCTTTTCTCACGTGCCCTTAAAGAGCATCAGAATTTTTATTGAAGTTTATTATTTGAATTTCTTGATAAAATTGACCATTTGAAAGCTGATACTGTTTCTTATCAAAGTAACAAATCACAAAGCTTGTTGCAATTATTGGATGGGAGGCGCTCTACAAATAATGATTAGTGTTTTATTCATGCAACTGAAAACAGCATAAAAGATTGATCTTGGCATATACAAAACGACATTGGTTTGTTAAAAGAAATGGCAATTAAAAACTGAGAATTCAGTTGCCCTAGTGGATGAAGTGGAGTTTTTAGGTGAATATGAAGTCTTGATGGAAGTTGAACAATTTGAATAACCTACCACTTCTCATTTTGGCTTGTTTTAAATAAATTAATTCCCTGACCACATTACTGCATTCTGATGAATTATATCAAAACCAAGATGAAGAAACTTTTGTCATATGCCTAAAGCAAACACAAAACAAGGTTTTCTGGTTCCTCCAGAACCATCATAGTGACTCCTAAAACACATAAGGCTCTGTACCTGCTTTTCTAACCAGTACTCTTCATTAAAGAGGGGTTTGCAGGTCACACCTCTTTTCCACCTGAAGTGAGTTAATTACCTCCATCTTAATTTGTGTTATTGGTGTACTCTTAATAGATAATACTATAATTGATCACTAAGACACATTACTCCTACAGTAATCAGGTAGCCTAGCAATGGTTTGTGGGTCACGCCAAAATGCTATTGCAGACTATTGGTGAAGTCTGATGCTCATTGAATTGGTCATCAGTTTAAACCCAGTATGTTTGTTTACCATGAGTAATCTTTTGTAGTTACTGATTTATGAGTGTGTCAGGTGTTTCGTTAAGAGTGTGAGTCTGGTGTATTATAAAATCAGTATGCTGTTCATCTCATTCCGACTCTGATTATTTGTTTTTGTCAAAATGAGTAATCTCACTGAACACTTGTAATTTATCTGAAAACACTCCTATTTCACTAGTTTGTTACTGCAAATTGTGGTAAACAGTGCTTTAACACTCATGTGATGAGAACATGCATACAAATCAGTATTAAAAATCATTTGATTTGTTCATCGCTTTACAGTGTGACTGTTGTACATTTTCTTTCTCTTTGTTAGCATTGAAATCATGCTACATGAACACTTGCTAGATGTGTTTTTGAGAGCTTGTATTTCTTATCAGTGTAAACGAGTTGGTGCAGTTCAAGCTGAAATGACTCTAATGAATCAAAGAAGCAGGAATTGATAGGAAGGCCTAGAAGTTTGTGTCTCTGCATCATTCAGCCATAAAAAGCTCAAGTCCTATAAGAGTCATTGATATAGATGCTTGATTTTGCGGTCAGTGGAAACGGCAAAGCTTTAGAGTTACTTAGATCATAGTAGAATGTTTCTAGGTGAGTTATCCATCCAGATGTGGTAATAACTCTTAGATTTGCATTGTCCTCCACTAGTTTTAAGGAAGAACTTAAACTGGTTTGTCATATGATTACAGGCAATATTTTTCTTCTTTTAGGGACCAGTATATCCCCTCAAGAGAACTCCCATAACCACAGCTCTCTGCACAGCTCCAACTCTCATTCAAATCCCAACAAATCATCAGACACGGTAAGTACCACAGTCTCAATGCCTTCTAACTTGTCTGCATCATGTAATGCACACAACAAGGCCATGCTTATATACGTTTCTTATTGCAACAGTAACCTTTTGCCCCTTTGGCATATCCTGCCTGTTGTAGAATGAATGTTTATTGAATAAATCAGACCATTTAATCATACCCTAATTGCTATTTGTGCTATTAGTTTTGCATAAATCATGTTGAATAACTGTGTTACTAGAAGTAGCAATTAGGATGCATTAATTTCGTACCAATAAAGTCAAAATAGAAAACATTTATCCTGGCAAATCCGATAAAATATTTTAGATGTCTAATAAGTGGTATGTTATTTTATTGGCCATTATTTGGATCTAACAAAATGATCTCTGGTATAAATTCGGCATCGCTGTTAAATGTGTTGTCTGGTTGTGTGGCAAACCTCCTGTGTGCAGACCATCTGTTTCCTTTCTGTAGATAATATGAGCTCTTCTGGGAGATGAAAGGCACAGTGTACTTTTACCAAGGTAGAGAAAGAAGATTTAGTGCTTTTGCTGCCTTCAGCATTACATTATTCACTTAAGGTTTTGAAACTTAGTAAAAAATTACGTTATATATTGAAGTCATATGGTTTGATTTGTTAAATTGAATTTTAAAAATAATTGCAGTAATGCAAATAATTTGTTAAGGCTGTTTTGGTCATAGATGAAGCCAAATTGGACTGGTTTCAGTGTCTAAAGTCTAAAAACAGACTGCCAAGCTATAGTAATATTGAGGGGTTGTTTTGTGAAAAATGTTGGAAAGAACCAAGTTCATTTCAACAAACTTGATGAATGGATCTAATATTTGTGGCATAAGCTCTCTTTATGAATTTGAGATCGTTTTGTGAAGCCGGCATAAAATTTAAATCCTAGAATTGAAATGGTGTAGACGTTTTATCTCTGTCCTTGTGCCACTGTTGGTTTAAAATAGCCTTTCATTTCAATATGTTATGGGACCACTTTCGATATGCTGTGTAAAATCTCCTCCACACTCTGAAGATGGTGAGATGCTCCACCTACTTTATGAACTCGTTCATCAAACCCTCTTCATCTGCTCAGTTACCTTTTCCAAGATTTTATGTTTTGTATTAAACCTTATAATTATGTTCAAGGCGAGAACTAGCTGTCTGCAAGCATACAGAGGTGAATTTCTTCATGGTTTGAAATGTGTACTGCTTAGTTGGAGTTTCTTTCAAGGACAGAGACCGTTTAGTGTGCAATGAAATTAACAGTGTTAATCATAGTTCTGCAAGGAACACCATTGTATTATGAGTTACATTTGAGAAATAAACTACCATTCAAAAGTTTGAAAACCGATCGACCAGCCAGGGACCGGAATCGGCCGATATCCCACATGATCAGCCCCGATCGGCGACCGGCCGTCTTTCCGATTCCGAGCCGATCCATTTTGGTGCCAACAGCACAGGCAATAACGTCAGCTGCGCATTCTCGCTTTCTTCTCTCCTACGGTGAAGTGACACACACCCACCTCCTCTCTGTCGCTCGTCTCATTCGCCCCGGTTAAATAGTGCTCACATTGCACACAATTTCACTATTTCTCGAAGGTTGCACCCTCACACCCAAAGTGTGTGCACCAGTGATCTACATTAGTGGAGCGTACTAGCCGCTTCTCAAACGAACATGGATTGTTCCGGGAACCTTGGATACACACTGCATCCCGGAAAGATGAGAGATGTTTTTAGCCAAGTATGTTACATCATTCCATGAGTAATATCTTGTGATCAACGCAATATATTATGTTGATTTTGGGTTCATTTTAATAGTGAGAATCTGATTTAAATAATAATGTGACATTTTCTATGATCTGTGCATATTTCATGAAGTTATGAGCATGTGAAATCTACATATTTGTATTCAGTTAGCGGCTGTGCTGTTTTTGTAGTAAACGCATATTACTCAGACTCATTAGAGGGTGAAAGCGACACAACAGGAGCATGTTGGAGGCTTGATCTGAATGTGTAATATCTCTGATTTTGTATACAAAAAGAATTATTGTGCTACCTATATGGGTCCAGTTTTTATTGGCTCTTAAACAGAGACACGCAAACGGTCTTAACGAGTTAATGGAAAATAAAATGGTGTTGAAGAAAAGTAGATTTTTGTTTGTATATGCTGTCAATTATAGTTCTTAGAAAGAAAATCGGTATCGGCAGGTCACACTAACAAAAAAATCGGAAACCGAAATCGGCCAAGAAAATTAAAATCTGTGCATCTCTATTTGAAATGGAAATCTTTTGTAACACCCTGTCTTACTGTCACTTTGGATCAAATTTTTTCGATGTTAAATGTTTTTGTTTTCTGTCCCAGTGTGAGACGCAGAGACATGTATTAGTACAGCATTTGTTGGTAGATTCCACCAAAAAGTGTGAACTCATTGACTGTTTCATAACATTTTAGCATTTTGATCAGCCTGACATATCAACATTGGGATAACCAGTGCTGTTAGTTTGTGCGGGGACTACCTGTTTGTTCCAACTGTGGTGGTCTATAATGAGAGAACTATGGCAAAGGACCCCAATAAATGCATTGCTAGCACAAAGATAGTCAGAATACATTGGTCTTATTTTGAATGACCATCAAGACAGAAAGATGCTTTTTAGCTCCAGCTAACTGGGCCATGCTAAACAAACAATCCATGACCCACTGGCCAACGGGGAATGCATTCAGGAAACTTGTCGTTATTTTTGCAATTCCAGTTGGTGACGCTAGTGGCACAGAAATTGCACACTTCAACTTTAATGATTGGGACTGTCTGGTGTGGTGGTGTGAGGCTTTGACTGTCAGACTGCTAGTAGGTGGAGGGTGGATTCAGGCAGATTAAAGAGGCATCCTGCAGGGGTGATGCGCAGAGATCCACCTCATCAAATATTACACACGCTTGCATCAGGATTCAGCTTGCATTTTTTCTCTCTCTCTCTCTCTCTCTCTCTCTCTCTCTCTCTCTCTCTCTCTCTCTCTCTCTCTCTCTCTCTCTCTCTCTCTCTCTCTCTCTCTTTCACGCTCCATCTGTCTATCTCTAATGCTCCCATTTCCTCTCTTTTCTTCCCAGACTCATTCTACATTTTAAACTTCCTCATACTGTTGCCCTTTTTAGCCTTTTCTCGTGTCAGAGGAAAAACAAACACCTAGATTGTCTTCCTTTTTTTCCCTCCCTTTCAGGTCTTTCCTTTTGTTTTTGCCTTTGTTCTTTTCCCCACCCTTCCTTTGCATCTTCCTTCCTTTACCGCTCACGTGCGTTTAACACCTCCTGTCTCTTTAAATCATCTCAACATTCCCAGTCCTCACACCTGTTGTTTTTCCTTCTATTCAGCCATATGAGCCGGCAGATGATTGGTCTGAACACATCAGTTCTTCAGGGAAGAAGTACTACTACAACTGCAGGACAGAGGTGTCTCAGTGGGAGAAACCCAAAGAGTGGCTGGAGAGGTATTAAACATGCACACTTTCAACCCTTGGCTCGAACTCAAATTGTGCTAAATTATACACTAATAGTACTGTAATCCATGCACATTGCCAGTGAAACATCATCAGGTGATCGATGCAAGCAGAAACTGTATAAACTAGTATGTTTTTGCAGAAGAAAGATGACCAGCAATCATATGAAAATGCTTTTTAGCATCTCTTTGCATTCGTATTATGCAGTCATAGGTCTGTTTCACATATCTTGCATCTGCAGCACATCAGCAAAGCAGCAGTGTAATGGCAACAGTGTCACACATTGAGTTTTCAAGCTGACGGTGAGTGTGACTGAGCTTTCACACCGATCATTTATGACCTTCATTAATTGGCAATGCTTCATAAAATGTTTATGATTAAAAGATTGTTGATAAATAGTCAAATTGCCCTGCAAACCAGTATGCAGAATAGTGTTAATTTTGTCAGCTATTTTTAATTTAGTCTTAGTCCTGTGTCAAATGTAACTTTATCATATTTGTTTTTATCATATTTAGTCAACCTTGTCCGGTTTTTGTTTAGTCAAGTTTTGGTCAACTAAATGTCTGAGCATTTGAGTCTAGTTTTAGTCAATGGAAACTTTCACATTTTCATCATACTGTATGATGGTTAAAATGATGATGATTATTATTTTGCTCAATTTTAATTGCAATGATTGTTGTCGTTTGGGAAAATTTTTACATTTCATCAGAAGTTGCTCTTTCGCGAATAAGCACAAATCAATAGATTATCGACTCATATGCATGGTTTATTTTACCTCATCTAGTGTACAGATTTATTACAGGCTATCAATTATAGGCTAAATAAACACCAAAGACTTTAGATATACATTCACCCTGTCTACATTATGAAAACTAGTAAAACGGAAACCTACTCTCAAATATTATAACAGAGAAATTCCTAATAGTAATTCCAATAATTCGAAGTTGCATTAATGTTTCTCTATTAAAAAAACGGCAAAAAAGACTGTGTGCATATTGCCACACAGAGGTTGCGAAAGTACAATCAGCAACCACAACTGCAAACAATACAGTTGAGATCCATGACAGAACACAGACTGGCTGAATGACACTTTCATTTAAGCAGAATACCTCAAATGAAGTTCGCTGAACTCCAGCTTACTTGTACAGACTGCAATTATTCTTAAAGTTTTTTTTGTTTTTTTTTATAAAGCTTCAGGTTTGATGTGTTTGCAGGGCTGCACATTTTGGCCCAAAATCTGAATATTCAACATGACTATATAATAATAACTTTTCATTATTATTACAAGTTAATTATTGTAATTATCTATTAGTATGTTTATTTTATTATATTAATATTTATTATTAAATAAACAACTGTAAATTAAAAAATATTGCAATGTGTGCTGAAGTTAAAATGTGCTACAGATGCAAAATGAAACAAGCCTTGTTTCCACTTATGAAGTGACTTGCGAAAAGTTGAGACATGTTAGCTAGGCTCATTGTGAGGCTTTTTTCTACTATGATGGTCATGTGGCCTATACCAGAGCATGTTGTTGCACTGTGTAAAGCTGATGTGGTTTTGTTGTCTTTGTATGCTAGTATCATTTGTGAATGCCTTCCTGTTTCAGAGAGCAAAGGCAGAAAGAGGCAACCAAGACGGCTGCAGTGGTCAACAGTTTCCCTAAAGACAGGGACTACAGGCGTGAAGCCATGCAGGCTACACCCGCCAGCTTCTCCAGCACTAGTAAGTATCTGCGTCTGAAAACCCACATCATTCAGCTGTGTTATGTTGCAGTAAAGGTTGTTTAAGTGAGTGCAGTCCACTTTATTGGGGTAATCTCAAAAGTGATACAGAATCTCTATGACCAAGAATGTCATGACCATGGAAATACTTTGGTATTTGAATCAAAGGCCAGAATCTGTTGTTTAGGCACCAGACTGTGTTCTTAAAGGGGACATAAAATACATGTTCAGATCTTTTATATTATGTTTCCGGAGGTCAGCTTAAGAAGTTTTTTTTTTTTTTTTTTTTTTTCACCAAAAAATTTGTAAAAGTGATCATTTTCCATCCTCATTTTTACACTGTCAAACTTCATTTCAAGGGATATTACCTCTTTCAGAAGTGCAAACAAATTGGCCACTGATGTGATGGGTGAACTTGGTGAACTCATTCTGTCTAAGCCCTCCCCCACAGAATGTGTAACTTTTGATGCTTGAGAGTTGGAATAGACCCATATGTGTTTGAGTTAGATTAAAGGGTCATGAAACCCCCCTGTTTTAGCCTGGTCGTTCACACCTCTGAGCTGGAAAATCTCTGTAAAAATGGGCGTGTAAAGCTCTGGAAAAGTGGGAGTGTAGAGGGGGGGAAGAGGGGAGAGTACAACCAATGAAACACAGACCTACAACACACTCATTATACAGAACAATGAATATGAGCACGGAGAAAAATGACGACAAACTCCCAAGCACAAGGGAGAAATGCGAAAGAATATTTAAAAGGGCTAATAATACTTTCATTATGTTTACGAGCACTGCAGTCTCATGATAAATGACACGTAGTTTAACACAGAATGAATAAAGACAAAGTTAAATTTTTGTTCATTCTCTAAGTCTTTTGTTCATCAGAATAATCGTGTCATCACGTTCAGATACACGTATCAGTGTCCAGTTTACACATATAATTCATTTGAAGAAGACTTGATGGAATATGTGCATACAAAGTGCTGGTTCATGTTTGGTGCAGGAGAATGTGTGAAATATGTCTATAAAAACTTTAAACACGGATACTTTATTCTGTATATGAGCTATAATCCATGTGGCTAGTGTTGTTAAACTCATCGCGGAGCTCCGCACTGAAACCGATCATATGCGCGCTCCACGTGCATATCATAACAATTGTATTTTTCATGTGTTCGTATTCAAACTTCAGTTCTGACCGCATCGTGGGCAAAATACAAACAACACTCATGTGCTTGCTGTGCTGAGGGAAACATACATACGGCTCGCGTGTCCGAACGCAGAGGTAAATGAACAGCACTTTTGTGACATTTGAAATATCCACTGTAATGCGATCTCATGCGAACATATTTTCCATTTGTGCTGGCAAATTACAGCAAAACAATCCACATGCACCCAAACTTCTGCTCTGGTCGCGTCTGAGGGAAATGCATTTTTGTTGTAGCACTGAGGAAACAAACACAACTATACGACCCATGTCTCTGAATGACAAGAGACAGGGGCAAGAGAAGTGATACTTCCTCATGCATAATACCGCAATTATAATCTTATGCATACTACAGCACAGTGATTGGATTGAATGTGCTTTTTCTCATGAATAAATGCAGAAACTGTTGACGTCAGCATGTTCGACCAGCCCATACTGGAGCCAATCAGCACTCCGGATCTTGCCAGTAGTACACGATGACGTCAGATTTTGTGACGTTGCTCCGACTTTGCTTTTCAAACCGGAAGACAGAAATCGCTCTGAAAAATGCAAAAATAACTAATTTCAAATTATAAATAAAATTGAGTACCTTTAGTGTTTTTAATGATGTGCAGCCTATACATATCTGTTCACAGCTCAGAAAGTGTTCTGGGGTTTCATGACCCTTTAAAGTTAGATTAAAGGGGACCTATAATGCCCCTTTTACAAGATATAATATAAGTCTCTGGTGTCCCCAGAATGTGTCTGTGAAGTTTCAACTCAGAATACCCCACAGATTTATTATAGCTTGTCAAATTTGTCCCTATTTGGGTGTGAGCAAAAACACGCCGTTTTATGTGTAGTTTTATGTAGCCTTTAAACAGCAAATTCTTTAAAAGAAAATATCTCCCTTAGCATTGAACTTTGAGCGTCGTAACTTTGCAGTTGTTGTTTATGCTCTAACACCAACATTACACACTAACTAAAGTTAAAAAAAGTGAAATCATAATCAACCACTCCTTTAAAATGAACAAATGCAACCACAAAGATTGCCTCTGAGAACAAAATTCTTGGTAGTGCCATAGTTTTCAGTACAAGATATTTAAAAAACTGCAGCATTTTGAGAACAATTAAGAATCTGTTGTAAAAATGATACAAACAAACAAAAACATTCTTTCGCGCCGGTACATCATTAAAAATAAACGTCAGTCATGCATTTCTAATAGTTTGATCTTTTGGAAGGGTATGCACAGTTTTCGGGGTTGCAGTTTGTCTATATTCAGGGACAGAATAATGTCAGTTGGTCTTACTCTACGGCATATGTCACTTTTATGATTGATGGACAGACAGTTTTTTTTGTTTGTTTTTTTAAAGAGCACACCTCCTTGATACACATACGTTAAGGGGCATGTAGAGAAAAATGGGGCGGTTTCAAATCCTGGTATTTTAGAAGGGTAGAAAACAATCATATTTTAAACTGGGAATATTTTATAATATATTTTATGTGTGTGAATATCAAGGACGTTTTGATTCTCCGTTTCATGACCCCTTTAAACCTTATTACCCAGGATACTATAACATTGAACTTTCCAAGCGATAGATTCTTAGTTATACTCTTGTTGACCTGTCATAGGGAATGTGATTTCTCGTTTTGAAAAGGTTTAAGTTAGCGCTGTGACGATGTATCACTGTAATGGATTACGTTGATTAGTTGATTTGCGTGGAATGCGTTGATTCATTGCACTGTTTATGTTCCCCAATGATGGCGGCTGACGGACATGCAGAAAATCAGCTGTTATTACTCTCCTACTTCAAAACAACGAGACGGCAGCGTAAGCATTTGGACTGTTACAGTGAAGTTTTACACAGCACTAGAGTACGGTTGTCAGTGTCATATGTGCTTAAAACAGCTGCTTTCATACAGAATTCAGTGTGCTCTCTGAAACCAGTTACGAAACATTTAATGCTATTGTTGATCATTTAAAATATCTAATGAATGAACTCGCACCTCGATTGGACTTTTTTTTTTTTTTTTTTTTAAATTACGCTCTGTCAATCGTGGTAAAACTTCACAGTTTTATGGACACCGCCATGTTTGATACTGTCGCTATTACCGCTGTGGTTGGTTAGTTAGTTAGAATGTGGTTTTGACTTGCAGTTGTGATGTATTTTCATACAGCTGAATGAGCATATTCAAGCAACTACTTTAATCTCCTGATTGAACAAAACATCAGGATTTACACTTGTAAGCAGTTGCTGCTGTAAATTCCCAAAAGTGATTGTGAATGCAGCCATAGTAATCACCTTTCCTAATTAAGCCTACACTGCATAAACCTTATCTTTTGTGATAATATCATTAGACAAAAGTTTGCACATAGAATAGTTACGGTTATTATTTATAGTTACATTAATCAAAGGATTAATTGGCTATATGGAAAATAATCAGAAGATTAACCGGGACGAAAAATTGTTAGAGTATTCGATAAATTGAAAAAAGAAGAGAGAAATCGATTGGATTTTTTTTTTTTTTTTTTTTTTTCCTCCCCCCAGCACTAGAGTTGTTACTTCTCATATGTTTTATTGGTAGACATACAGAGAGATAGAGATGATATTTAGGTATCAAATGATGCTGGAGGCATTTGTGGTTTAGAGGGAAAGTATATAATGTAATTTGGTTTGTTTGTCAAGTGTTTTGCTGTTGCAGAGTCATTACTGACATCACAAACGATCACAGATTGGTTTTGTATTTATAGAATAACAACATTCAGAGATTTTGCAATGTTTTTATGACTCGGACTTCTGCTTATCCGCACCACCCACGTAAGCAGTGTCAGGGTCTCCTTGTCCATGCTGGTAGGAGGCAGCAGCAAGTCTTTGCCTTATGCAGCATGACTCCTGTGCTGTATGCTGCTATTTTTCTTATTTCTTTGCCAGTCATCACGGAAGTACTTCTCTGGGTTTAGTTTTCAAATCTTGGCTACATCAAAGCAGTTGGAGGGTAGCAGGTGCTAAGCAGCAGGTTTAAGACACAGAGTTCCCACTGTCATGGAAAACCTGAGAATATCAGGGAATTTTAAAATCATTTTCCAGGCCTGGAAAAGATGTTAACTTCCTTGACTTCAGTCGTGGAAATTTCTGTAATGAATAATACATTTTTTGTTTTGCTCTGTTCTAAAGTATTTCTTCAATTAGAAATTGCTCTTTGGTTGAGTAAAATTGCTTGCAAGCATAGCAGTCTACAATTTTGTATGAATCATTGGCTACGTTTACATGCACCAATTTTCGTCAATCTGAACGAATTGAATCCGATTGCAGATCTGTTTACATGTGCTCTAAACATTGTAATCTGATTCAAATATCCGTTTATGTGTTTCATATACATTCCGATTAACTTTTGCACACGAGCTCTGCATGTGTGACGTCATATCAATCACACTTGCGGTAACCCGGGTTGCGCCAACAGACGATGATCATGTATCGACGATAGCCAGAGATATTGTCAAAAGCATCAATTCTTGGCAATATTAAGAGGATTTGGTATTTACAATTAATGTAGGCCAGTTACATTCTTCTAGTCTATTATTATAACTATTAGGTTTGGCTTCTTTTATTATTAAATTAATATTATACTATGTGCTGTGAGGATAATAAAAGATTAGGCTATTAGCTATCTTTGAAAATGTTTTAAACATTTTTTTTTTTAGGTCTACTATACAATGAATTATAGGCCTATAATTAAAATTACTAAGAGTGTAGGCTATAATATTTCTTAACGCTGCAGTCATCAATGAAAATTAAGCGCAGCTTTACTTCAAGCACCGACTTTAAAAAAACAACCTGTTTAACACGAAATACTATTATTCTCATTCGTTTCACTAGGCTATATATACAGCCACAAGAGAAATAATGGAATAAATTAAGACAGTTATATACCGTTATCAGCATATTTTGTTGAAATTCGTCTCTGAGAGAATATGCTCCGTTAATGCAGCGTCAGACAGCTCTGTCACTTTTTACTTTCAATTTCTGTAGTGAATTCTGACCGAGGTTGAGACTTTTTCACCGGCATAAGTTTGCATGTTGCTTCTTGTGTGATATCCCTTCTTGTTTTAAAACGGAAAGATTTCAAATATTATGACACATTCGCAGATTTGCGCTGCACCACTGATTGCTTGACGTGAACGTGAACTTGTGCACTGCGTAATGCGTGTCAGCATTGCACTGCGCATGTGCCCCAGAGACTTCTGAATACTATTGAGAAAGTAGTTAGATTCAAGCCTTTACATGGTAATTTTTTGCTGTTGGATCGGATTAGAAAAGGAATAAACCACCCCTTCCAATCCGATCGAAATTTCATTCGGATCGAGCTCAATCGGATCTATAAAGGTGTTTACATGAACGTTTTTCAATCCGATTGAGCCGTCAATCCGATTACAAATGGATTATTTGGGTGCATGTAAACGTAGCCATTGAGTCTTTTATTTCCCCCAATGAATCAGCCAAACCAGAACACAAATTAGTCTAAAGGATTCATTTACGAATCGTTTTGAATTTGTTTTTGTTTTTTTTTGTTTTTAATTCCTTGTCCAATAATCACAAAGGACTGTGAAGTAATTCATTTGTCAAAAGGTGTGGAAACCCTGAAGGCAGTCTCTCTTTTTTTTGTTGGTCTTCTGTCTGGAATTGTAATCGTTTAACATGTAATGGACACAGCATTGTGAACAGTGATGAGATTTTACTAGTACTTAAGGATATATGCCACAACTAATTTCATTTGTTTTAATGTAAATTTTGTAACTGGCTAGTCTAACAAACCCTCATAAGACAGTCAAAAAAAAAACTAAATGATCCATTTGAAATAACCTACTTAATCTATAAATCAAATGGTCAAATTTCCTTACTGAATGCTGCTGAAAATTACATATGCTGTGCTTGCCTTGAATTATGAACATTTTAAATTAAACTTTAGCAGCATTCAGCTGAAGTTATGAGTAGGTACGAAACACATAGAGTGAGGTGAGATTTTCCACTAGTTCACGTCACACATTTTTGTGCGCTTTTTCTACATTTAAAATGTAGACACACGACAAGTGCCCTCAAATAGAGATCGAGTGTTTCGCTTATTTTTCCCAGGCATGTCTACGTCGCAGTGAGATAAAAAAAATAAAAAAACTCAACTTTTCAGAATGCCTCAAGCGCACAAACAGGTCATGTGACGAGAACTATGCGATCAGCTTTGGCTTTTCCGTAACATTGAAAGCTCAACGTGAGTAGATCGTGGATGGTTTCATCATTTTGTGTGGATAAAGTATAGAAGGATAAAAAGCAAAAATGTGTTGCCAAATACAGTGTTTCTCACAGGATTTTGTAAGACTGTGGTGGGTGGACCTTCATAATTAGTTTTGTCTTAATTTCTATACTTGAAAGAGATCACGTGGGCTTTTATTTTGACAAAAACTGCAGTTGAGCTTTTATTTTCACGGAAAACAAGTTCACAAATGTGTCTCATTACAAATGCTGTATAGTTAACTGTGCAAATGTGAAAATAATGCGTAACTAGTGCCCGCTACATTCCCAAAATACATGCTAAACTTTGCACATGCAGAGATGGCGTTCACTGCATTCATTCTCTACTGTGAACTGAGACGCGGAGCTGATCGCGTGAGTGAAGTGGGCACTTCTCTTTGCACGGCGCAAACACGACATTAAAAACTTTTGTTATTATGAGAAGTCTAAATATATTATCGGGCCGCCGCAGTCTAGTAAATGAATGGGAAGCACTGAAATCTATTTGTGGCGGTCAATATTGATATTGTGGCAGGCTGTGACAAATAAATCAATGCATTTGCATGTGTTTTTCCAATTTAAACAAAGCAATTTTAAACTATTCAAGAGCAAGACACGGAAGAACTCTATTTGTAACTGTTTTCTGTGAAAGCCGCCTCTGACAGCGCATGAGTGCTGAATTGATTCCTCTTTTATGTCTAATCATGCTTAAAGGGACAGATACACACACACACACACACACACACACACACACACACACACACACACACACACACACACACACACACACACACACACACACACACACAAAAAATCTAACTGCCCTTTTTGGCGAGTATTCATTTAAACAGTTCTTTGTCTTAAGTGAAATTAAAGGGTTGGAATGTTCCATTGTATTTATTTGTTCTTATTTTTGTTTATTTGCTGACTGTTAGATTTTAGTCAACTAAATCTATTGTAGATTTAGTTGACTAAAATCTTATGATAATTAGTCGACTAAAACAATTCAGTTGACTAAAATATGGCAAACTAAATGATATTTAAGTCAAAAGACTATTACTAAAACTAGATGATAAATTGCTGTCAAAATTAACACTGTTTTATAACTGTTAATGTAGATGCTCAGGATCCAACGACTCTAAAAATGCAGAACGCTTTCTTTCTCAACAGAAAATTCAATTAGTGTCTCGTGTGATGTGAAGCAGTTGTGTGCATGTGCTGATATTTTTATGAAAAGAGTATGTCCCTTGTCTCTATAAAAACTAACAGTCATATTATAGTGAGATTTGTTTCTTTTATTAAAAAATTTTCAATATGCATTTCACATCACAGACCAAACAGGCGGATTTTGTTTAGGTGAGCCTGCAATGATTTTTTTTTCTCTCATCTTTAAGTACAAAGCTTGCTGTGTTTTTATGATGAGAAGCTGTGCGCGTAGTCTCTTAATTGTTTTTAAAGCAGCTCAGAGCTCTTGTTCTGAGGGCACCTGTTAAGAAATGTTCAGTAGTGTCTCGCCATGTTGCCAGCCTTGGGAATCGTGGGCTATTTTTAGATCCTGACGTCTGCAGCAATTATTAAACAATGAAAATACAGTTTAACTGCTCCATTTTTACGCTCATCACGTGTTTCTCACTAGGTGCTTCAGTGGAGCTCAGCTTAAGCTGAATGCACAACAGATGAACATGCTCTCATTTCCAGTTTTTGAATGAACGGTGTCTATAAGATGTTTTCAGGTGACATCTTCTTGACTGTAGATGTTTTGGGTATCCTTAGGCAAAACCTGAAATAGCTACTGAGGCTCTTTCAACATGCTGTGTTTCAGAGTTGAATTTTTTTTGATCTGCTTGGTGTCAGGTTGAGATTTTATGAAAACCACACGACCACAGTCTAATTTAGAAAGTTTGGAGGTATTTTTTTTCCCCACTGCATCGGCTAAACGTTAAGGTTTGGGAGAAAAAAATATTCTCCGATGCATGATTTTCTCTGATTTAGATATCAATACCCGGTTTTCACATTCCAATTATTTGAATTTGCAGTATTAAGTGTGACGATATGGTAACGTGTATTATGTAACTTTAATATATAACGCATAACTTCCCGAACACACAAGAAATTAAATGTGTTCAGCTTTATAAGTTTGTCATATACATTAGGGCTGCAACTAATGATGCAATTGTTTTGATTTATTAGTTTGTAATTATTTTATAAATCTTAAGTCATTGCAGAAATAAATTTGATATTCGAAGTTCGCAATTTGTTTTCCAATCGGATTGTGATTCTCAGATTCGGAATCGGATCTGATCATGTGGTGTCTAAAGATTCCCATCCCTACTGAACATCATTAACTTCTATTATGTTATTTCTTTGAACCTCTTACCCCTATAAACAGAGTCTTCGATTGCCACAGAGAAGCCTTCCTCACTCACCCCCTCCTCTTCCTCTGCTGCTGTGTCTGGCTTAAGCGTGGCCAACTCAGCCAGCGGTGCCTCTGGCTCTACAGTCCCGGTTTCTCCGGTGATGCAGTCGCCAGCCCCGCCCACTCTTCTGCAAGACCCCTCCCTCTTACGCCAGCTTCTCCCCGCTCTGCAAACGGCCCTGCAGTTGAACAACGCCAGTGTAGACATGGCCAAGATTAATGAAGGTAAGTGTACTGCATCTCATTGAATGAATAGGACATGAACCACTGAAGCTGTCTGCTCCAAAACATTAAAGGGACAGTCCCACTTGAGGAACCTGAGGTTAAAAATGAGGTTAAAAACCTTGCTTATGGTACTGTGGTGATGGTGGTAACCTTTGAGCTTTAGCCACTACAACTTCAATGTGGTGTGTTCGCAAGTATAGGTTTTGCAGCTTTTTTGGGTTGGGTTACCTATGTTGGGTTTATTGTACCACTCAAGCAGGTGTATATAATTGCTCATGCACTTGTGCATGCTGGGCTTGCGTCAGCTTTTCCTCTCTTAACTTCACATCTCAGGGATGAATCATAGCTTTTCTGCTTCTTGAACATGGCCTGTGTGAATTGCCATTTGTGAGCATGTCATTGCTTCTCGCTTTCCATCATTGGCCGCATTTGCAAACTATGATACACGATTATCCGCTGATTCTTCAAGCTGGGGCCAGGGCAAATGAGAAGTTTGGTCCAAATAGTCTGGATTTGAGTTTGCTCTCTAACCGCTGCATATTGCATGTGTGTAAACAGTGACATTTGCATGATCCAGTGCCAGGATTGCTGCATCATTTCCTTAAAATGCATGAATATTGGAATTTAACTAGTTGCAGTGAATGCCCCCTCTAGTTGAAGCTGTTTTAAAGTACTTTGTCGAAAGGTGTTCAGTTCTCAGTCACTACACTTGAAACTGAAACTTCAACATGTTGTCTGACCTAGAGTTGTCATGATACCAGTACCAGTAAAATTTCACTATTTTCTAATAAAACAAAACAAAACAAAACAAAATGCTATTGAAAGTTAAATATTAGGGCTGGGCGATATGGCTGAAAACTGTATCACGATATCAGTGTTTCATATCGGTCGATATCGATAATTATTGATATTTTTTTTATGACCCACTTAAAATAAGGACCAGGAGAAAAATATATTACATTTAAACATTTTTATTTTAAACTTAACCTTCCTCTGATCATAATCCCCTCAGTTATTAAGACAGAAATGTCAACAACCATGGAAAACTCAAATAATTAAAATGTTGTGCGGTGTTGCAGCTACAGATGTTGTTGGTTGAATACGGCTGTGCTCCAAAGGGTGAGCGCGGCTAAGGTGGTACATCAAGTTCGTGGTATTACCAGTCTTGGCGAGGACGACGGGTCTTGCATAATTTGCAGACGACATTGGTCTGACTACTGTCAGACTTATAATATCCAAAAAACTGCCATACTGGTGAGCTGACTTTTCCTCTTTTATTTACAATTTCCTCGCTCGCTGTGGCACTCATTTTCTGCTTATTAGTCGCCGGTTACTGAAGAGGAATCCAGCAGACCAGCACGAGACAACGATATGGCGCAACCAAACATGATACTGTTACATGATTGGCTGTTAGCGTGTCACTCCCTACGTTGCTATGTTACCAGAGAGCGAGTGCCTTTGTTAATGCAACCAAACTTGCTTCGCAACCTCTGTTTTCTTCCGACGAAGAATAAAAAATATCGAACGTTTTATCGAACACATTTTTTATTGATATCGATCACGTGTCTATCGCGATACGTATCGTTATCGTTTTATCGCCCAGCCCTATTAAATATACACTATCGTTCAAAAGTTTGGGTCAAGTAAGTTGATTTGTTGTTTTAAACTGTAGTAGACATGTGCCGACATTCGGTAATGCGATATATGACGATAATGAATATGCATGATATTGTTATCATGGGCACTTCAAAATACCGTGTAAATTTTTTATTAATTGGTAATAAATTATTAATAATGCATTTAAGAATACTTTCCCCATCAACTGTATAAAATGCACAACGCTGTATTCTGCGTCAAAGGGACACGCGCTCAGATGTAAACAAGCCCAGCGTGCATGAGAAGCACATGGCGGAACGAGTGAAGGAGACATGCTGAATAAAAGTGCACGTTCACTCTGACAGCAGAGGGCGCTGATGGAACAACAAAATGCAGCGGTTACCCCGGAAACCCCGTAAACAAAGCAACTGCCCTAGTGAAGTTTTTAAAATGCTTCAAACAGCCATTCATTGTTTTGTAATTTCAGTGTTGTTCATCACAGCACCTAATACCTAATACTTAAAGACTTAATAGGCTATTTATTTTCAAATTTAACAATTTTTATATTTTAATCTGGACTACAACATGCTCTAATGATTAGAAATGTTCTGATTATTTGTTGTTGTTCAGTAAACTTTGAGAAATACGGCTTCATTAGTTAACATGTTAATTCATTATTACCAAACTGACAAAGAAAAATACTTATAAAGCATTAATTATTCTTAATGTTAATTTCTTAGTTACTGTTTAATAGCATTACTAGAATCAAAATAACTTATTTAATGGACCTGAGATAAAACTAACAATGATCAGTTGTATTTCTTAACTAACATTAACAAAATAATACTTTCTGTAACAAATGTAGCTATTGCTCAATCTTAGTTAATGCATTAAATAATGAGACCTTATTGTAAAGTGTTACCTGTTGTTCTTTATAGCCTAATTCTTTTGAACTTTAATCTGTTTGAAAATTTTACTTTATATATATTTTGTGTATTGTATTATTGTATAAACATTCAGAGTTCTTTTTGTTATTACAAAAAGAGTTCTTAAACCTGTTATACTATGACAACACTTTTTTTTTTTTTTTGCAACTTATTTCAATATCATGATAATACCGTATACCGTGATAAAAGCTTCAGCAATTAATCGCAACATGAAAATTTGATACCGTCACATGCCCAAACTGTAGTAAAATTTCAGTTTTTTTTAATTTATTTTTTTATTGTATGTTTCAACTGATGAATGCAGCTTTAAGATTTTTGAAGTTTTTGAAAAGAAGTCTCTTATGCTTATGAGACGACTTTTCAAAAACTTCAAAAATCTTATGAACCCCAATTTTTTGAACGGTAGTGTAAATATCAAAATAAGTTTGTAGCTGTGAAGTATTTCTCAATTAAGTAAATATTACTACAAGTTTTTTCAAGTAATTTTTAAATTTACATTTTAATAATTTAAATAATAAAATATATATATTTTTAAATAATCCATTTAAAGATCCAATATTTTTACCGGTGATTGGGATGTGCAAAACTATTTTGTTTTCAAAATCAACTACAGTTTAACTGTCGGTACATTATCTATCGAGTATTGGAAGCCCTGTATAATTAGACTGATTTCAGCTCAGATACATTTCTAATGGGATGTGATATAGGCATGTTTTTCCATTCAGAAGCGGTGCTCTTAGTGGGACGTTGCGACACTGACACGTCTGTTTCAATGTGGCTATATAAATTCAAAGGGGATGAACTTAAAGACTTTTCAGACTTTTGCTAATGACTGAAAAGACAGGCACCAAAAGCATTTTGTAAAGAGAGGACTTTTCCAGCAGACGCCTTCTATCACTCTGAATGATTTCAGTACTGTTAGGTTTTGTTTTCTTTTTGACTGCTTCCTGTTTTCACCTTTTGTCCTTGCTTACTCGCTTCATTCTCTGTATTCTCTGTCTCTGTAGTTCTCACGGCTGCAGTAACTCAGGCTTCGCTGCAGTCCATGCTCCATAAGATCCTGACTGCTGGTCCGTCTGCCTTCAACATCACAACTCTGCTCTCCCAGGCTACTCAACTGTCCAACCAAGGTACACACACACACACTGTGCTGCTTCTACCTCTTACTCTCAAACCTGCTATGTTTTTATTTGTGCTACAATGCAGTCCAAATTAAATTTCTTTGACACATGTGGTTTTAGGGTCAGCTCTGTTTTGTGACCTGATCTTGAACTTTATAATTTGAGCTCATGGTTTAGATTGGTTGTTGGCGTGAGATTGCTTTGCTTGTGTTGTCGATTCATGTCAGCTGTGGGGTTCTGAGTCAGCTTCCTTGAGTTAGCAGATGGGGTTGGTAGCTTAACAAGGATCACACACACAGGCTTGGCTTCTGCTGTCTGAGCAGATAATGGTGATCCACGTGGGCTTCAAAAATGATTTTTGGTTTTAACACAAGTAGCTTTGTGTATGGATTTGTCATGCAGCAGCTGTTATTTGGCAATGTCTAAATTGCATGTTGAATATAGATTGTGTGTATAATATAGGGGTGAGCAATATCACCACAGTCTTATTTCATAATATGAGTCATTTTATTTCACGAATACTTGCCAACATGTGCATTTTGACACATTTCTCTGTGTTTGACCTTTTAAGTGCAATGATCCTCAAAAGAGAACTCAGTTTGGCTGTGTGTGCTTTGGGTGTGACTGCACAGAAAGCTGCTGTCAGTGTGCCATTACTGAATTGAGTTCTCTTTCGCAGTTTATTCCTTTTTTCTTTTTTAAACTTTTTTGAATATCAAGCATGTCTCTTTAATTTTTTCTTATGTTGCAATCTTGTTTGTTTCTTTGTCGCTCTGTGTCAGTTACTTTTAGTAATGGATGGATATATTTACAGACTCGTATAAACAATATAGAACTTTATATCATTGCCACAGTGTGAATTTTATATAAAATGGGATCAGATGTATTCTAGCATTAGTTTTCAGATATTCATAATGTAGTCGATGGATAAAACTCATACTGTGGTGAAACTAGGGGTCAGTGTCCATAGTGTTTCTGTGCTTTGTTGGCATTTCTGTAGTCCTCTATAGCACAACTTTAAAGTGTTTAAAAAAAAAAATCAATGTAAATCTTACTTATGGGTATTTTCAGTTATTTTGTAGTCAACTCCTTAGTGTTGTCAAAAGTACAGACTTCGATACCAAGTCGGTACTGAAATTTAAAAAATAAGACGCTTTAAGTGCTGTTGAGTGGATTTGTAAACATCTCTGATTGGCCATTGTGTTCCCGCGCTCATCGGATATGTCCATGATTGGCTACAATGATCAACGCTTCAAAAACATGTTGCCAACCGGTCCACTGATAGATGCCTGCTTTCAAAACACTTTCAAATTCAAACATTTCCGTGTGCTCAAATTCAGCATTCTAATTCAACGCTCTCATGCGTTGATCATTGTAGCCAATCACAGGCATATCTGATGAGCGCGTGAACACAAAAGCCAATCAGAGGTGTTTACGAATCCGCTCAACAGCACTCAAAGCGTCACATTTTTAAAATTTCAGTACCAATTTGGTATCGAAGTTGGTGACAACACTACAACTACTCTTAGTCAGGTACTCATTTAAAGCTTAATTTTTTTTTTTTTAAAATTGAAAAATATTTTCTTGTTCAAGTTACATCATCTCTATAATTTCAAATTTCAACCTGTACTTTTCTTTTGAAAAATTAAATGAACAATTTTCGTTGCTTAAACATCATAGTTAAAGAAAACAAAAAAAATACCCTGGAGCTTACAGAAAAAAGCAATTTGAAAATTAGACTAATGTGCAATATGCTGTCACATTTTTGTTTTTATTCAGAGAAATTATAGGTTGAAATTTGCTTGTTAGCCTGTTAATAACCTCATATAGTGTGGAACATTTCATACTTTATTTCCAACATTATTAAAGTAAGTTTCACCACTTTCGGTTCTTATAGTGACTGACTCTTAAGGCCCTGTTATACTTAAAACGAAGTTCTTTTTTGTTTAGAGGTAAAACGAAGTTTGAAGTACGTGAGCAGCGATATACTATAATGGAACATCTGACGCCGCCCACACTGCTGAGAGAGGCGTTTAGATGAATATGTAAATATGTGCTGTGCACTTTCTTCTTAGTAACAAAGTAAACACAACAAAAATGAGAAAACGGCAAGCATTTTTTATAGAAAGCATAAGAAAAGCGTCTGATCATAACATTTATATGTTAGCACGAGCTCTGCAAATTAGCACTCCAGTCACGTCACGTTTATTTATATAGCACTTTATTCAATGGATTGCTTAAAAGCAAGCAGCTTTAAAGTATCAAACATGAAAAACAGTGTCAGTGCCTCATTTCATCAGAAGCACAACCTCATTTTGTACTATAAAGCGGCTCTCCGGTGTGTTCATGTTTTCACCCGCAGAGATCCTACCTCAACGAACTCAACAGCTGAAATGAGTCAGAAGCGTTTCATGTGAAAGAAGGCGGAGCCTCAGCGCACACCTCCTATTATGTTATTGTCACGGACCAATGGTAGTATGAAGGTGTTTTACAGCTGGAGTAAACTTTTCCTGAGAGTACACTTTGGCAAGCCATTTTGAACTCCCAAAACGAACACAGAACGAACTTTGTTTTGGCCTGATTTTGTTCGAAGTGATGTCACAACAGTTCGTTCTTCGATTTTGTTTGAAGTATATCGGGGCCTTCACTAAGAACCAAATGTGCCTAAAACCACACACACCATCTCTCGTATCTTCAATGTCACTTGTCCACAGTGCCACACAAAGTGTTCCATTTGTAATGGTGACATTTATATGAGAAATTCAATGGGAAAATATATTTACTTGTTGCAACAGGTGATGGTACAAAGGAAGATCAGTTTGCTGAATTTGAGTAGAACACTTTACTAGTCACTCTGCAGTATCAGTGAACACTTGATTACTCAAACTCATTTTCATTTCAGTTTAACTTGTGTGCTTTTGCCATTTTTATTAGTTTTTTTTTAAAAGATAAATATTATTTAAGTGCTTCAACTTATTTCATGGCAACATTTCAAAAAAACATTTCATTTATATTTCAGCTTTTTCAGTTAACAAATATCTTAGTCTTAGTTAATGATAAGAACACTGCACAGTGCGCAAACCTAGATTGGAATCAGAGCCAGAACTGCATTTGTTACCAATGACATGCCTGTTGTGATTACTTAAGGTACTATATCTCTTCACCTTATCTCTTTCTCCTCTCTCATTTGTCCTGTGGAGTAGCCCAGCAGTCCAGCCAGTCTCCAATGTCTCTGACATCAGACGCTTCCTCTCCTCGGTCGTACGTGTCTCCCAGAATCAGCACGCCGCAGACCAACACAGCCTCCCTCAAACCGCCCCTCAGCACCACACCAGTCTCCTCACAGACCAAGGTATACAGCAGTCAAATGGGATGACTGATGTCAAATGAAACTATGGCTTTGTAACGCACTCTCCCTCTCTTTCTCAGATGAACGTTATGACAGTTAAGTCCAGTTCTCTCCCTCCACCGTCGTCCCAGCAGTCCCACCCCACAGACAAACATCACGACAACGGCAATTCTCCACGGACGCTGCAGAGACAGAGGTGACATAAGATGTTTGGAAGTGATTAAACAGATTCATCAGAACTTTGTTGAAGTTTATTGAAGGCTTATGGGTATTTACTGCCCACTGCAGGCCTCAGCAGCCATATTTGTTGTTTAAAGTGGCTTGTTTTGTGGTGGTTGACTGCCATCTTCTGGCTGTTTGTGGTAATGCTGCTTTTGGTGTTCTAGTATCACATTAAATTAATGTTTTTGTAAAGACCAGGTGCAGACAAAGTAGTTTTGCTTTTTCAAAAAAATTTAGAAAGACATTGACCCAACCACTGTTTGTGATTTGCAGCAGTCAGAGAAGTCCATCTCCAGCTTCGAACCACATGGGCAGTAACAGCAGCAGTAATAATGGCGGTGGCGGTGGTGGTCAAGGACCAGGTGTAGTCAGCGGAGCGATGCCCCCGGGTTCAGTATCTGCTGGCACAGCCCCAGGCAGAGCAACATGTTCCTTCACACCCACGCTGGCCGCGCACTTCAATGAGAACCTCATCAAACATGTGCAGGGGTGGCCCGCGGAGCACGTGGAGAAACAGGTATGGGAACGTAAATCAGTTAGAGGAGTTCTGATATTGGCAGGCCATCAGAAAACATTTCAACTAAACCTTCATTTGAGATTTGGATTTCCTGACTACGTGCATGACCATTCCAAAAGTTTTATTGTATGTGTCAAATGTAGGGCTGCAACAACTAATAGATAAAATTGATTATTATCAACAATGAAAATAATCAACAAATTTATCGATTAGGACTGAGGACACAAAGTGAGCTGCTGCAGGAAAGGTACATGATCCAAGTTGTCCAAAACATGAGAATGCTTCATATTTATAAGCGCTTCAAAAAAAAAATAAGCGTTTGCCTCTGACACGTGTTTTCCTCAGTGCATAACTTATATTTTATGGTTATATCCTTATCTGTAAATGTTAGAATGTCCTGCGAGTATTTCCATTTTGCATATTAACACTTGTCAGAAAACGTCAAACAGACATAGCGCAGTAGAACAGGAGCACAATTTTGCTAAAATATTTTTAGTTAGAAATTAAGTGAAGTTTTAAAATTCTATATGTAACACAAGTAATCATATTTATGAAAGCAGTAACAGTAAAGGCAGTATTGTTAGTACAGCCCCTTAAAGTTGGGGTTAGCCATTTTTCAAAAACGCTGTTGGTCATTGTTGTTATTTGAAATCAACCCAAACAAACCCAGCCCTCCAAAACTCACCCTCCATTCCTATCCACCTTGCTCCGAGTCGGTCTCAAACCCCAGCCCGATTGCTGCTGGAAGGCAAGTGCACTAACAATAACGCCAAACACTGCATTCCCTAGCAGCCGTCAGTGTGCGGTGGTTTACCTCCACAACTCAACACTAGCTGGCCACTGTTACATACGCAGTGCGAGAGCGGATGTCTGTTTATCACAGCTGACGTGCAACAAAATAATGCTTCACAATAAATAAAGTGCAGATAATGAACGAACGACAAGGAAGCACAAAAAGTGAACGTACAGTACACAAGAGTAAATACAAGTTTGGACGAGTTTGTTGTTAGTCGCCAACAGCACTGCAGCTCCAGACAATCATGACACTCAAACCCAGTGTTACTCACATGAGAAGCGGAATCAAAGTAGCTCTTTCCAGCGCTGGAAAGCTTTTCTAATGCTAACGCGATTCCTAAAGCGCTTGCCCAGTCATAAACGTTCATTCCAGTGATATTCTTTTGAGCTCTTTTGTATTGTCTCTCATCTCTCTTTCTGCATCTCTCTGTTTTTCTTCAAATCTCCCTCTTGATTGTTCTGTCTCCTCCATCGTCAGATTGGTTATATGTTTGTTGTTGGTGTCGGCCCGACTAACTTCCAAACAGTGTTTTTGAAAAATTACTTACCCCATCTTTAATGTAATATAATTACTTTTCACTGAATGTGTGTGTTTCTCGTGCAAGGTAACATTTTGTGCTTTTGTTTTTGTTGATCATTTTTAATTTAGTCATTTTAATTTCTGCTTTAAAATGGTAAGCAATCAGTTGTTTTTAGGTTTAGAATGTAATGTTTGTATTTTAACCCTTTTTTGCTTATAATGTACAGCATAGCCTACATGGATACATTCACTATATTTGTTTTCATAGGCTTTATATTACACATTGTTTGGAGGACAGCACTGGGCAGGATGTGGAATTACATTGTTTAAAATAATGGATTCAAATTAATTTTTTAAAATTTTTTATCGTATAATTTTTTTATTCATCTGATTAATTGAAAAAGTAATCTACATATTATTTGATGATCAAAATAATCTTTAGTTGCAGCCCTAGTTAAATGCATTAATTAAATTGATCAAAAGTTATAATTTTTACAAAAGATATCTTATTTAAATAAATGCTGTTTTTTAAACTTTCTATTCAGCAAAGAATATTAAAAAAAAACATCACGTTTCCACAAAAATATTAAGCAGCACAACTGTTTTTAACATTGATAATAAATGTTCTTGAGCAGCAAATCAGCACATTAGAATGATTTCTGAAGGATCGTGTGACACTGAAGACTGGAGTAATGATGCTGAAAATTCAGCTTTGCCATCATGGTAATAAATTACGTTTTAAAATATATTCAAATAGAAAACGGCTTTAAATTGTAATAGTTCACAATATTACTATTTTTACTGTAATTTTCATCAAATAAGCATTGGCGAGCATTAGAGGCTTCTCTCCAAAACCTTAAAAATATCTTCCCAACCTCAAATTTTTGAGTGGTGGTAATACATCTGAGCCATGAAGTATTGGGAACAAACAAAACATCGACAGGCACCTGTCTTGATCCAAAAGTATTGATATTTTTGTTGCATTGCTAACAATTCACATGCGACTCTCTTATCCAGGCCTCGCGGTTACGTGAAGAGGCTCACACCATGGGCAGCATCTACATGTCAGAGAACTGCACAGAGCTGAAGAACCTGCGCTCACTGGTGCGAGTGTGCGAGATCCAGGCCACGTTGCGCGAGCAGAGGTGCGTTTCTCTTTCTTGTATAGCATTGCATGTGACTCCCATTATTGCGCAAATGTACTAACTTGGCTCTCTTTCTCGACAGGATACTGTTTTTGAGACAACAAATTAAAGAACTTGAAAAGTTGAAGAATCAAAATTCCTTCATGGTTTGAGGAACTCTGGGTTTGCGATGTGGTCTTGAAACAGGAGGAGAGAGGGGGTAGGTGAATGAGTGGGCAAAACCCATTTCATGCGCGCGGAACCCTGGAGAACCAAAGTTCTGTCGCGTTCTGCTCTGGGCCCAGTCTTACATTAAACAAACTGCAGCGAGGTCTTGCTTGGACGGAGGGTGGGAGGGGGGAGGGGCGCGGAGAGGTTTTCAGAGGAGCTGCCCTCGCCCCGTCCCTGTACATGTAGATTATTTGTAGATGTTATTTCCATGTTGTAAATATATTTTGTAGATGAAACCATGGGAAGCCATGCCTATCAAAGCTTTTGACATCCAAACGTTAAACTAATCCGCACCGAGGCAGACTGGGATCTCAAGTGCCCTCATTGTCACCATATGTAGAACTCTTGACTGCAGATTTTTAAATGACATGATTAAAAAAACAAAACAAAATGAAAACAAATGCTCTTCAGTTATACGATCGGGGAACCATTTGCCTTGAGCATGTACCAGACCTGCATGGAAAAGGTGGACTAGTCGACCGGGACATTTAACGAGGACGATTACGCACACACTTTTTGTCTTCTTACGACTCTGCACACGTATCCACCAGTTCATTTTTCTCTCGCTACATATGAAAAATGGTAGTAATGCTACATGGTTATTTGGTTAGTTTATTTCTTTCTCTGGTTGCACTATAATGGTTTCATTCCCTCACCCCATGCCTTTTGAGGGGGTTTACATCATGTTTGTCCACAATGGTTCAGTGGTCTCCTACCTGCCCCTAATGGCCCAGCGATATGCCCATGGTCAACACCAGTGCCTGCTTACGTGATGGAGTGAATGTGAGCAAGAACGAAAAGAGGAAAAGAGAATCATTCCTGCAGCTCAACCCATGTCGTTCCCCTCCCTCACCTCCCTTGGCAGGAGATGAAGACTGGTTGTCACCCAGAATCCCTTTTCTTTTCTCTTAATCTTTCCAGGTTATTTTTTTTTCTTTTTATTTCTTTTCTGTACCCTTGTTTTGTTTAAAAAAAAAAAACAAACAAAAAAAAACTGTACTTTAAAAAAAGAAAAAGGAAAAAAATGAACGCGAGCTGCCCGTGGCGACTTGCGTTTAAAACCAGAGTTCATTCCTATGTACAGTTGCTAAGTAATAATGAAGTTAAAGTTTTATTAAAGTTGCAGTGATTACTAGTCTATCAGATATGTTGTATTCATAAATTATTACCACACATTTTCCTTTGCACCCTGATTGGATGGAATGGGGGGAAAAAGTGCTACTGGAAAACAGGAAACTGAGGGTCAGCCAAGGACTGGACATCACCAACCCTGTTATACCAGGGTCAGGGCAGGGTCACCTGGGGTCGGAAGGTCAAATGTGAAATGTATGTATTGTAATAAACATGCTAAACTAAAATTTTGTTGTGCTTTTTTTGTCAGTATGCCTTAGTTTCTTCCATGTTAAGTTTAATAAATTTAAATTAGACTTGAATAAGCTTGAAAGTTTTCAGTTTGGAGGACATTAAGGTACGTATCAATTTAAATAGGGATGGTGTATCAGTACCAGATTGGGTATCAGCTGATATTTTTAGATGATTTTGGATATTTAATTAATCATGCCCTTTTCCCTTGTTTTTTCACTTTGATTATCTTTGCCCTCATCTACCACTCATTAAAAGTTAATGTTTAAAAGCAATATTTTTACACTTAAATCTTTAGTAAATCTCAAAATTAATATTTATTGTTCAAGTGTTATTGTTAACTAAAACTATTCGGTAATTTAAAGCTGAAATAAAACCAATATAGATTAAAAAAAAAAAGTTTGCCTTGGCAGTTCATTGAAATAAGGTTAAAGGATTAGTCCACTTTGAAATAAAATTTTCCTGATAATTTACTCACCCCCATGTCATCCAAGAAGTTCATGTCTGTCTGTCTTCGGTCGAAAAAGAAATTAAGTTTTTTGATGAAAACATTCCAGGATTATTCTACATATAGTGGACTTCAATGGACTCCACTGTTGAAGCTCAAAATTACAGTTTCAGTGCAGCTTCAAAGGGCTTTAAACGATACCAGACGAGGAATAAGGGTCTTATCTAGCGAAACGATCGGTCATTTACTAAAAATTTCAAATGTATATGCTTTATAAACACACACGATCGCGAGTGCTTCCGTCTTCCGTATTCTTCAAAAAGCTTACGCTGTATGTCCTACGCCTTCCCTATTCAACTTACGGAACGAACGCGGCGCCAGTTCCGTTTTTCCGTAAGTAGAATAGGAAAGGCGTAGGACATACAGCGTAAGCTTTTTGAAGAATACGGAAGGCGAAAGCACTCGCGATCGTGTGTGTTTATAAAGCATATACATTTGAATTTTTCAGAAAATGACCGATCGTTTCGCTAGATAAGACCCTTATTCCTCGTCTGGTATCGTTTAAAGCCCTTTGAAGCTGCACTGAAACTGTAATTTTGACCTTCAACAGTGGAGTCCATTGAAGTCCACTATAAGGAGAATAATCCTGGAATGTTTTCATCAAAAACCTTCATTTCTTTTCGACTGAAGAAAGAAAGACATGAACATCTTGGATGACATAGGGGTGAGTAAATTATCAGGAAATTTTCATTCAAAAGTGAACTAATCTTTTAAGTTAGAGTACTTAAAGGGATAGTTCACCCAAAAATGAAAATTGCCATCATTTACGCACCCTCTGGTTGTTCCAAACCTGTATAAATTTCTTTGTTCTGTTGAACACAAATGAAGATATTTTGAAGAATGTGGGAAACTGAACAGTTCTGGGGCACCATTGACTTCCATAGTATTTTTTTTTTTTTTTTTTTCCTACTATGGAAGTCAGTGGTGCCCCAAAGTGGCCTGGTTACAAAATATTTTCCTTTGTTCAGCAGAACAAAAAATGTATACAGGTTTGGAACTACTTGAGGGTGAGTAAATGACAGAATTTTCATTTTTGGGTGAACTATCCCTTTAAATGGCTAAAACTAAAATAGAAATAAGTTAAAGCTAAATATAAATATAAATATAAATATTACAAAAAAGCAAACTAATAATGACAAAAGCACACAAAAATACTAAAACTTGAACTAAAATGACAAAATAAAAGCCAATTCAAAGCATTGATAAATTCTATAATCGTATATAAAAATGTATTATAATATAAAATACAGAAATACGTTTTTATACTGTCTATAATGGGATGCTTAGATTCACTTGTGTTTATCATGCATGAATTTAATTTATGAATTTATCTAAATGTAACCATATAGATTTTAATACAGGCTATTTATTGGTTATGGTCCATAAAATAAATGTCGTCTTGGTGTGTTCTAACACTAATAGGTGCATTTTAAAAATGTTTCTAAGAAGGTGTGTTTATGTCCACCAGGAGCCGATGTTGTTTCCTACAGATCTGTAAATATTTGCTAGCTTTTTGTTTTACTGATGTGACTCTAAACAAGACCGATTTCTTAGGTTTTCCATTTTAAAGTTTGCATCATGTTAGATCTAGACAGACCTGTTCCATGTTTCATCAGTCTGTCCAGATATTCCAACACAAGGTCCATCTGTGGAATAAAAACTGTAGATTATCCTGTACAATAGGAAAATACACCAAATATAAATGTCATACTGATGACACAAAGAGATATGTGTTGGAACACAACCATGAACTTTAGCTAAATGCCTCTCGACTAATAGCACATCAGCAGCATGACGTGTCCCATCATTTAAGAGAAGTTCAAAGCCGAGAGAAACGGGTAACGGTGAGCCTGATCCCTATAGGACTCAGATGTGCCTCAGCTTGAGGTCTTGAGATGTGAAGAGTAGGTTATGCTGGCATGCTGAGTAACTCAACATCAAATGCTCAATGGTTTCAGCATATATAAACTCTTTATTAAAGCATGAGACAAGGTTGGTGAAAGTCTTACGATAATCTGATTTTACCATAGTTTGCCATCTACTGGTATTCTGACCTATTTACTATAACAACAACAAAAATAAAGCATTTATTTCAGATATTTATATTTGAGTAAGCATTTGTATGTAATATCCTTCTTTTTAGTGGAATAATGTAGATCAGGGGTTTCCAAACTGGGGTCTGCAAGGGAGCGACAAGCGTCTGTGGAAAGGTCTAGAGAAAAACTAAAAATAATAAAATGTTTTTAAAAATGAATAAAAAAATAGTGATTGATGTGGTTGTGTTATCAATCATTTGATTAATAAAAATTAGATTAAAATCAAATAATACCTTTAACATAGCCTAGTGAGTACAAAAATATGTGTAAATTGAGTGTTTATAAAAGATAGATGCCTATCTTTAAATTTTAGGATGGGAAAACAAGGATTGTCATATTTAGGGGTCTGTGGCATCAAACAATTGAAAACCCCTGGTGCAGAGCTATCTAAAATGATATAATTTGAAGGTTTGAGCCATTTCTATCCGATTTTATCAACTCAAATTAGCATAAAGTGTTCTCTGTATTCACCCTACATGACCTTTTTTATCATGTGCATAAATCACCCAATTACTGTATATGTCAGTACAGTTTATTCTCTACTCCTCTTCGTAGCCTACTAATAATGTTTGGTAAATGGTTGCATTTTGATCGAACTAGAACCTGAACGAGGACATGGCGAAAAAAACCCGAGTTTGACATTTTCACTCATGGACACCAGAGGGCAGCACCTGATCATTCAAACTAAAAGACTGTGCAAATCGTCTAACGTAGTTGTTTGAAATGTTAATTAACGGATATTCTAATTTTTTTGACATGAATTTGGACTTGTTTATCTAAAAAGAAAGAAAGAAAGAAAAAGACCTATTTCACAGTCTCTAAAAAGGTTGGTGCCCAACTTAAACTACCTATTAGCCTACGAAAAACATGTTATTTGGTAAATTATTGTAATGTGCTTGAGAACATTTAAACTGAATAATGAAAGCCTTGATTACTGTATTCCTCATTATCTTGTGATTCCTCATAATTAGTAAGACTAGACTGTTCTTTAGAGTTGATTACTAAAATATAGGCGACTGCATTATTCATTATTCATAGTCAAACTACTTAACATTAAAGTTAATATGCTGAATTAGCTGAGGTGGGTCGAATTAAGAATGACTGCAAATAAAATGTAACCTTTTTTCCCCCAAAACATCTCACTGTGGCATTACAAGTATCAGTAGTGATGTTCCAGGGCAGTTTCACAGACGCTTGGATTAGTCTGTGGAGGTGTGAATCTCACCATTTGAAGGGAGGACTGGTTTTGAACTGGCGCCTCTGTGAAATTACCAACAATTAGGATAATTGCTGTCAATCCGGTAATTTCTGTAGGTCTCTGAATGTGTCCCCTGAAGCGGAATCGCTTGTCTTTAGCCTTTGACACTGAATCGATGGCCGTCTATCAGATGTGAGCGTCTCCCAGTCTGTCTCTCATCATCAAACACTTCCCTATCTCCTGTGCACTGCCGTCCGTCACTACCTCCAAGCTATAATAAACCATATAGTATCTGCAAATTCCCCACACAATCAAGGCATTTTTTATTTTATTTTTTAAGTTTAGTCAAAACAAACCGTGTTTTGATTTGGTTTACTAGCCTGTTGTAGGCTATCCGTTAAACTTGCCTTAATAAATTCATAATAAGATAAAAGCATATTATACATCATCCCAGGGATCTGGCGATTTCTAAAGTGAATGCTGTTATGAATATGATAGAAAGATTACAATTCATAAACGTAGGGTTGTAGCCTATTTAAAGTAAAAAAAAAATTAAAAAAAAGTTTATGTTCCAAAAAATATTGTGACATCAAAGTTTATGCGCTAAATCACGTATAGCTCATTAAAGTAGTCTAACAATTGCAAGTTACCATTTTTTTTACTGTATAACTTTGGAGGACTTTTTTTTGCAGCTGTATGTTTGACATTTTCAGTTTTTATCCCGCCCCACAACCCGGCATAATACATACATAGACTACATTAACAAATAAAAGTTAAATTCACAAATGAGGTAAATAAACAACCCCACAGCTTTTCCGGCGGATTTTTTCAAACCAACGACATATTAGCCTAAACGTTTTACCAAAACATGCTTTACTATTCTAATTTTGTTTTATTATAAAATTAAAACACATCGTAGTAGGCTACTGTTTGATGGGTGGGTCTGAATATTTTCATAAATAACCTACTGCAGCTAGACTTGGTTACATTTGTAGAGCATTTATTCGTTTATTTATGGTTCAAGGTTGCCCAAAATGCCTTCAATTGGGAAGCACATGCCCTGACCAAAGTGCTCAACACATTAGGGCGGGTAGGGCAGTTGAGATATCGATCGTTGTGCTCTGTGTGTTTTGCATGGGATTGTCTGGGGGGTAATTGAGTGTCACTGTCTGTCTGTGTCGTCTCGCTGGCGCCATGTGCCTCTTTGGATTGCTAATTTCTCTAACCGACCCGCCTACATCCACTCTCCAGTGCAGACCTGCAGTTTCCACCTCCAGCAGTCTGGGAAACACTGTCAAATGGCTGACAAAGCACTGAAACAAAGTTCTGACTTTAATGCGTTTCTCAAAAAAATCCATATTAATACTACCCTCAGGGACAAACATTAAGATTTTAATGGTTTTGATAGGGTCTTGAAGTCTTGATGATACTATATATTAGGTTTCTATCTTGTAATATGCCACACCAGCTTTCATTTTAATAACCATTATGTTATTATGATTTTTTCTCCTTGCTACCTGCCTCATCATGCGATTCTGTCTCAGCATCTGTAGGCGGTAAGACAAATTGTATGACCGCTGTGTGAACCAATACCAATGCCAATAGGACGGTGTATGCAAATGAACCAACGTGTTCGACCAATGAGCGTACCAGTGGGAGTGGCTACACGGAGCCCCAAAACTGATCCAGTGAAATTTCTCCGACCAGTGATCCGCTGCTCCGTGATCGAGGATAGTTGTCCATGTCTCATTTCTTTTGGGTCCTTCTTTTTATTATTAGTTTTTGCGTATATATTCGGTTTTCTTACGCAGGACGGATTGGTTTGGTTACATACGCACAAGGAATGTTTCTGCACTTGCGGTAGTTCGGATCTCAGCAGTTCGGCATTGGTCTCTGATGGAACAAGACACAGGCTTTCTGTGCCCGTTTGTTTTTGGATACAGCGTAGATCCCAGATCCCTTGGAATGCAGAAATCAATGTAGGACATATGTAACAAGTCCTCAAACCATTTGGAGGGTCTTGCCACAGGGTATCAAGACAAGGAAAAGCAGTTGTAAATGGATCGTCATTCCAGCCTTGTTTCTCTTTGGTTTCAGTTGGAACTTTGTGCCATGGCTGTTCTTCTCACGAAAGGTAACATTGAGATTATATAGTCGTTTCTAGAAGCGCACGAGACTACTAAAACTAATTTTAAGAGCATGTAAAACTGCAGCGCTCAAACACAAAAAAGCCCTTCAAAATATTTATATATATAGCTGCATTTCTCAACACTTGTGTGTCGGCTAATGGCCTTGTTTGCCGAAGAAAAAAATTGACGTCTCAACGCGTGGCTTTAATACTATAAGTTAAAATTAATCTCATAAATATTAAATTTAACTCTTATAACTGCATTCACTGTCTTTACAACTTGCATTTTGCTTTGGTCGTCCATTTTCGAATATATGGGCGAGTCGATATTGATAGTCTTAGTAGAAAAAGAAGAAGAATGTGGTCTCTAAAGCATGTTGGATATGCCGTTTAAAATGTTTCTAGCTGCTGAAGACTGGTCAACATGTTCCAAAACCATCTTATTTTGTTGCTGGTCTAAAGTGGTATAATATTGCCAACTTTAGACCAGCTATAATGTTCCAAAACACAGCTATGTCATTTTCAGAGCCTTTGCTTAATATTGATTTTCAACAGTTAACGTTACCAAGAACATATACTTCATTTTTATTCATTATTGGATAAGCACAACAACCAGTCACAAAATAAGTAATAAACCCATTTAGCCTAACTGATAAGAAGATAAGAAGTGATTTCTCAAACTAATGAGATGACATGTAACTCCAGCCTCGGACAGTGTACACAAGCAGCTTACAACAACACAAAGGCCGTGTTTATTTGTGTTCGTGTCGTGGTGTGTGTTTAGTGTTTTGTTTCACATCCACGCGCAGTGCTAGTTCGGCGGTAGGTAAAAAGTACGGACTGACTGACCACTTACGGAAACAGCGTATATTTTAACCGTAAATAATATACAAGCGCGAAATGTTAACAATGTTAACAAACGCTATTAACATTTTTACCACAATTCCTCTGAGAGAACCTTAAAGGAATTATTAATTCCTCCACATGTCGCTCCAAATCTGTATTACAAATTTAGATGTTAAACAGCATGACAGTCCCAGTCACCATTCACATTCATTGTTTTGAAAAAAGATGCAACAAAAGTGAATGGTAGCCGCGACTGTCAGTTCTTAACATCTCCTTTTGTGTTCTACATAAGAAAGAAAGTCATACAGGTGTGAAACAACACGAGTGTGAAAAAATTAGATAATTTTCATTTTTCGGTGAACTGTCCCTTTAAAAGTTACCCTCCGACTCGGTGCCAGGTTTGACCACAAGTGAGCTTGCGTGCTAACTGAAAAAGGAGTCCTTCTCTCACCCCCCTTTACGAGTTTCCATTTGGGTTGAAAGAAATTGACTTTGGCAAACAAACCACTAATTATAAGCTACACGGTTCCTGTTTTATAAGACAGACTAAAAGGATCCCTTGCATAAAAAGCCATGACACAGTTACAGCGTTGAACAGAATTGCCATATATTAGTGTTCTGATACAAAAACACTTAGTCACAGCACTGTGTTAACCCTGTCTCTTGTTGGGCTTTTCTGGCAAAAGATCTGAGTAGTTTAGCTTTAGTTGCTTATTTTCCCTCACATCCTATTTGGTGAAATGAAGAACGCCTTCCTGGTAATAAAGTTAACCAGTTTCAGCATCTCAGTAATGTTAGAAAAACTGCACAGTTTAATTTCCTAGTAAAATGCTCAATTTCTGTTGGAATGGATGTGATGGGAATTTCAGCATTCCCACGCTGTACCGGGCAAATTTGTCAAGATTCTTTGGAAAGTTCAGTTTCCTGGAAACACATCTGGGCAGTTTTATATTTTTTTATATACATAATATAAATGTTTTATGATTTAATACATCCAAGATGGTGAATTTAATTCCAGTGTTATCTGTTATCACAGATGATGATCAGTTTTCTTTTCAAAATTTTAACTGACACAACTTCTCTGTTTTGCAGGAGAGATCAGGTGCTACTGTGACGCACCGCACTGCGTTGCCACTGGATACATGTGTAAATCTGAGCTCAACGCATGCTTCACTAAGGTCCTGGACCCACTTAACACAAACTCACCTCTAACGCACGGCTGCGTAGATTCGCTTTTAAACTCCGCGGATGTGTGCTCCAGCAAAAACATGGATGTTTCCGGCGGAAGCTCTTCTCCCGTAGAGTGTTGCCATGATGATATGTGTAACTACAGGGGTCTGCATGACCTTACGCACCCTCGAGGTGACTCAACAGGTGAGATACACAAATGTGCAAGAAACGAAAGCCATCTGAGTGGATTGTATCATATGTTTGTTTCACATTTTAAAGGAATAGATCACCCAAAAATAAAAATTCTCATCCTCATATCGTTTCAAAACTGCATGACTTTCTTTCTTCTGTGGAGCATAAAAGATATTTTTGAGATATTTTCCATACAATGAAATCTTATATTCCACAGAAGAAAGAAAAAAGTCATACAGGTTTGGAATGACATGAGGGTGAATAAATGATGAAAGAATTTTAATTTCTGGGTGAAGTTTTCCTGCCTTGGTATAGAATGTCTGGCATTGAATAGGACACAGTGATTCCCTTATGAGTAGATAGTTGTTTTTTTATCTAATCGAAGTAGGCTATTATCTTTACTGATGTCTGACGTCAATCCTGTACAAACATGGACCCTTGTGACAGACACTTTAGTATCAGAAATATATGTGCACACACATTGACTTTTACTGTTCTCATGGCTCCTGATATTTAATGGTTTCCAGTGCAGCGTGAGTTTGCGGGTAGCTGGCAGTTTACCTTTCAGCACTTGGATTCAGATCACATACTTTTTATTGCACGTGGATCATGAAACATTCCCACTGTGCTGGAATGTGCTTCCCACAGCGTCCTTTGACAGACGGCTCGAATCACATAAATATAATCCCGTTTAATGAAAAAGGTGCACCGAGATATTAAAGAGAGAGTGGAACAAGTATAAACGTAACACGTTAGCATTAAATCTCATGCTGTTTTGTTATTTCCAATGCAATCTCCATATCTCACTATGCTTTCTCTCTGTCTAGACCGATACCACAGCTCCAATCAGAACCTGATCACAAGAGTACAAGAGTTAACGTCCGCTAAAGAGGTGTGGTTCCGGGCGGCAGTGATAGCGGTTCCCATCGCGGGTGGCCTTATCCTGGTTCTGCTGATTATGCTGGCGTTGCGAATGCTCCGTAGTGAAAACAAGCGTCTACAGGCCCAGCGCCAACAGATGCTGTCTCGCCTGCATTACAGTTTTCATGGACACCACCATGCCAAGAAAGGCCACGTGGCCAAGTTGGACTTGGAGTGCATGGTGCCGGTAACAGGACATGAGAACTGCTGTCTGGGCTGTGATAAACTGCGGCAGACGGAGTTGTGCGCGGGAGGAGGAAGTGGAGGCGAACGCTTACTATCTCTGGTGCACTGGGGGATGTACTCGGGGCACGGCAAGCTGGAGTTCGTATGACTACTCGGAACTCGTTCGGGCACAAAAGGGTAACTGTGTAGTTTGCTGTCGTAATTTTATTATCGTCCCGCTTGGTGCGTTATTTTATTGTCTCCATAGAGAGCGAAGAAATTTCAAGGACGCAAATTTTTGTGTTTTCTCAAAAGAGCACTTTACTTGAATTAGAATGGCCGGTCACTGTGGGGTTGTGGTGAATATGAAAGTGGGCGGGGCTAAGGACTGCAAACCCCGCCCCTTTACCCGCCAAGCCGTGTCCTGTGGATCCTGGAATGACACTGAAGACTGAAGGATTCGTAAAGACGGTCTTATTTTGCACATTTGTATAAAACGGACAAGATGACTATGGGATGGTTGGAAAGTTGCATTCGAAGCGGCTTTTTTTTTTTGAAGAATTTTACACTGATACCAGGGTACAAATATGGTTTGTTGTAGTCAAATTGTATGAATAAAGGATCCAATCTTGACTGTAACAAATCACGCGCCTCTGCTTATGATTTCATTAATCAAACAGATTTGTGTAGTTGTGTTTTTTAGCTGTATTCAACTGTGTGTGTGTGTGTGTGTGTGTGTGTGTTTGAGTGATGAAGGTCAGTCAGTAGCAGGGAAACTGACACAGAGGCCTTGTTCTAAAGTAGTGCCCTTCATCTGACTGCGTCATCTCTGAAACCCCTCCAAAAGGGACACATTACATCTCTCTGGCTTTCTCAGCTGCTCTCTTGGGATTAATACTGGAGGTAGAGCGAGTATTTATTTAGTAAGTGAGGGAATGTCGGTAAGCTGTGAGTTCAGAGTCCTTCGCCTGCACTCGCTGAACACAGTAATTCCCTTGTATGCACTCTGGCTTGACTTTACAATCCACAAATCACGGGCAGATTTGAGAACTGTGAAACTTTTTTTGACCTACTTTGAAAACATGATTGCAGCTTCACACACTAAATGTCCTTAAGCAGCAATTGCTAACATTCCTCTGTGATAAAGTTCATTGCAGTAGATGTGTACGGCAGAGACTCCACGTGACAGCTGCCCCTCTTTTTCAATGTATTGTTGGTGAAATCAACTCCTTGAGATGGAAAAGGAGCAAATAACATACTAAAAATATTATAAAAGCACTTTATTTCATAAAATACTTTTGTGAAGGGCAAAAAAGGATTAGGTTTATATACAGTGGCCACAAAAAAAGCATTTTAAATTAAGGAAAAAAATATAAAGTACACTTAAAATGTCTTTAAAATGAGTGCATTAGATTAGAAACTATTGAACACATCTTTTACAAGCATACTTTTCAAGCCAAATATTTTGCAAAAAGAAGTTTGTAAGTTTTTAAATAAAACAATTTATATAGTGGTTAAAACTAAGACACTTTCTGGTTGTAACATGTACATAGTTAATGTGATGAATGACACCTGTGTGAACTTCCCAGCTAACAAAACATTATGTTCTAAGAGTGTTCCCGTTCCCATTAAGCCTTAAGGTATGAAAATGTTATTACTTAATGTTCTGTGAACATTAAAAAAAAAAAAAAAAACAGTTTCTTAAATGTTTTAAAAATGTTTTTTCTGGGTTATATGAACGTTAAGGGAACATTTTTTTTGTGAACATTATGGGAATGTTACTTTTGTATGTTCTCTGAACATTCTGAAACAGGTAGTAACATTTAAAAAAACGTTAAATTAACTTCTAACTAATATGTTTCAGGAAAAAAGTTCCATTAACAATGTATATGTAATGTTTTTATGCTAACACCCTTTTAGCTGGGTTCATACATTAATAAAAAATAAAATAAAATAAAAACTGTTAAAAGTCACTGCAAAATTGGTTTAGAAAGTAAAGTTAGTTCTGAGAAAAGCTCTAGCATCATTTGTTTGTAGATGACTCTTTGATATTTTATTTCATGCAATGAGTTTCATACATTTTTTATATGTTATTTATTTTACATTTACACTTTCCAAAAGTACTTAAAAAATACTTTTTAGGCCACTGTATGTGAATAGCTCCAAATGTGTGTTAAAAATGATCAGATGAACATCAGAACTTGATTTTGAAGATTTTAAGATTTAAGAATTAAAGATTTTTAAATTTAAGAATTTAAAATGTTTAAAAAAGTATAGTTTATTTGTATAGTGTTTTTCACTATACCAATGTTTCTAAACAGCTTTACAGAAAGTTATGTTGTTATAGACATCTATAGTAATGTATTTACAAGTTGAATCAAAAAATGCCATTTCAAAAACCCCTATAAAAACATGATTATATAATACCTTGAACTTCTTTCTTCATTGAAATGTTTCCAGTATTACTCTGTCCCTGACTAAAGTGTGTTGTCCTGTCTGCAGCTTCCTCTCACGCCTGCCCTCCCTCTTTCTCTCTCTCTCTTCCATGTGTCTCAGCTGACCTTGCTGTATGTCAGGACCCCAGGAAGACGCCATTAGCTGGCGGTCCACTTAACAGGCGCTAGCATTAGTGAGTTTAGCCTCCCCCTGGACTATTAGCGCTCGGTTAATGATAACAAAAGCCTGAGAGTTTGGACGAGCTAATGATCTCATTGTGTTCTCAGCTTCACTTTGGCCAATCATCTGCTTCAGAGACTAAATGTGCTTTAATCAAATGTGTCTCCGAATAAGTTTTATTCACTTTTTGACCCCAACTTAAGAGTCCCCCCTCCCTATTTTTTTTTTTAAATTTTGTTCACTTTTTTATGGTCAGTAGTTGCAGTTAACAGGCCACTCTGGTATAATATTTTTACATTTACATTTTATTAAATGAACAATCAATGAATAGAGAGAGTTTTGAATGAGATGCTGCAATGCGTTTTGTAAAATAAAATAAAAACACGTCAGAGTTCCTCACTGGTCTATATAAAAGCAGCATGAGGTGTGTTTGCATCACTCATTGCCGTGGCAGTAGTCAGCAAGGCCGTTTGTATTGACATGCAAATTTAACAAGGGCACCGGCTGAGCCTCCTTTACAAGCTTAATTTGTTTTGAATTGACTTCAAGCTGCCATTGCTGTCCTCCTATTCAGGAGTGCAGCTTTATTGAGCCCCCTCCCCATGTAGCCTCTGGACATAGTTCCTTTAGATAGATAATATTCAAATTTTTAAATTTAAACTATTCTGTGGCCTCAAGGGCCATTATTATTAACAGTCTGTCTGTGATGTGTGTGTGATTAGCCAATCCAGGTCTCGAATTCATTAGATTACATCCGGCACATCAGTCAAACGTACATTGTGTAAATGTACACATAGTACATACTATATGTGTGTGTACATATGTATTTATTTACATATTCTTTTTTTACATATATACTGTTCGCCTTTATAAAAATGTAAAAATCCAGCCCAGTCTGTAATTCTGACATTAACAACAGATCTTCTCCTTACCACAGTTGATTATTTATTAGTTTAACCAATGAAATAAACCAGGCCACTCCCAACAAACAAACACAAAATGTCATTCCACAATGCTTATTTATGCAGGCAGAATTTGGAAGAAACCTGTTGGCATGGAAACTCAAGTGACAGTCCTCTGACGAGAGTCTATGTACTGGACACGGAACCTAAATATTTGAACAACTCAAAGAGCCGAGAGACAATCTTTGAAGTCCATAAAACACAAACCGGAACGATGTCCCCATCTACCTCTCATGTCTAAACATTTACTCAAATGTCAAGATTGTTTATAATGCAAATGTCTGTCTATCTATCTATCTATCTATCTATCTGTCTATCTATCATGGATATGGGATTTTATCTCTACTCAAGTTATGTGTGTAAAGGAAAGCTAGCACTTTTCTCTAGTTTTTTTTTTTTTTTTCTGAACAAAAAAAGATCTAATCTCATCTGGATTTCGAGTCAGGATGTTTTTTTGAGTTATTATGGCAATTCTGTGTCTTCGTAAATGTAGACACATTTCATCGCTGCCAAAAAGGCTGAAACTGTCCTCTAATGAATTTGAAGTGGGAGGTAGGAAGGAAAATCATCAAAACAAAGGTGAGAATGGTAGAAAGAGTCAGAAGAAAATAAAAAAAAACACTAAAGGTTGCGTGCATGCTCGAGACTAATAATGGATTTCACAGACAGAATTGGCTCCTGGCCCGAGAAGCCTCTTATCTTTTTTCTTCTCTCCTTTTTAAACTGACACACACCCTGATTTGGCAGCCGTAGCCTGAGGCCTCCTGCAGAGATATAATGTGTGTGTATTGTGAGTGCAGAGCCCTGGATTACAGCACTGAAAGAAGAGCAGTCTGTGTCTCTCGCTCTTCTGTCTTTGCTACGCTGCCACTGAAAAGCGCCGACATTGATGTACCTCGGCGCTTCCTTTTGGTCTTTTTGGATTTTTTTTGTTTTGTTTTGTTTTGAACTTTCAATACATTTGACACAGTTTACTAAGAGTTTAATAGCATGGAAATTGACTGAGCCACACCCTGTATGGTTGTTAACAATTTAAGTATTATTGTTTTCTTATTTATTATGTTTATACCAATCATATGTTTTATTATATGTGTACCAATCAGATTGGTCCTTAATCCAACCTGATGACATTTACATCGTTTACAAGTCATTTCACTCGGCGGCCATCTTTGAAACGCCTCTCGGGCATGCAAGTGCAGCTCCTATCTCTCTGAATGGAGAAACATCAAATTCTCCAAAGCTGTTTGCCAAGCTTTCGATTAAATTTCATAATTGAAATCACCAATGAAACAACTGACAACAACTGTCTCATAAATTTTGTTTCTAAACGCTTGAATCATGACAAAAAGTTTTTTTTTTTTCAGGCTGGATTAAGCTAATGTGCATGTGCAGTACTAAGTGCGCATCTCTATAGGAAGCGTACGTCTGAATGTTTCTATAGGAACCGGAGCTTCTAATGGCTGCTGCAGTGATGCGATGACTTTACCAATTGGCGATTGGCTCTTATTTAGAAGGCGGGACTTATTCCGTCATGTTGCATGTAGCACTTTCTCCCATTCAAAACAATATGAGTGACGCGTCTTGTGTTATTCTATAGTCTTTGATCGTTTAGTACCTGACACAAGCTGATTGGTTCCTGTCGCATCTGCAACCAATGAGCTCTCTGCTCAACATTTAAATAGCTGGATAGTGTTTGATATTGCAGTTTGCAGCGCGCCTTCAGAGTTTCTCTGAAACCTGAAACCTTCCCCAGCTCCACTTGTATATTTGGGGTTAGTAAGTTTTTATTTTTTGAAAAAAAAATAAAAAATGCTTTGATTTAGCAAGAATACATTAAATTGATCAAAAGTAACAGTTAAGACATTTATATTGTCACAAAAGATTTCTTTCAAATAAAGGTTTTTAAAAATAAACAAATCCTGAAAAATCCACTAGTTTCCACAAAAATATTAAGCAACTGTTTTCAATAATTGATAATAAAATGTTTCCTGACCATCAAATCATCATATTAGAATGATTTCTGAAGGATCATGTGACCCTGAAGACTGGAGTAATGACTGCTGAAAATTTTCAGCTTTGCCATCACAGGAATATAGGAATATTCATATAGAAAACAGTTGTAATAATGTTTCAATATATTAACATTTTGACTGTATTTTTGATCAACTAAATGCAGCCTTGGCGAGACTTCTTTCAAAAACATTAAATAAATCTTACCAACCACAAACTTTTGAATGGTAGTGTGTGTATGTAGTGAATAGGTAAAATAAGATGTAGTGGTTTAACTAAAGAGAGCTTCAATCAGCAGCTGAGTATGTATCTGCATTTTATTCTGTGCCAGCTCTTGGTTTTGATCAAGATGAAAGCCCATGTTACCGTGGACGTGACCTTTCATGTGCGTCTTATCGAAACACTCAGCGAGGACTGTATATTACAGGTTGTAAAGGCAATTATCTCTTAGTCAAGCTGGTGATAACTGAAGAATGCCAAGGGCCACACCTGTAACCACACCTCCAGAGCAATTATTTAAAGGGTGTGGTTACAGAGCGCTCCATATGACAATGAGTCTGCTGGCAACAGCTCCACTTCTGAGAGACCTATTTGCTGAAGTATTATGCCTTTTGAGAAGGACTTAAAATCACTACGTTTTCATCATTGTGTTCGGCTTTTCTTTGAAAATAAATTGATAGCGTAACACCTTCGCCAGGTGTTTGATTAGTCAGACTGAAATTTGAGCTTCAAACACTACATAAAAACCCAATATTACAAAAAAACTTTTTAAATTCATTGGCAGGGTGAAATATTAAATAAATAGAAAAACAAATGTGATTCAAAGGTTGTGCAGTAGAAGAAAATATCATCTTGTCATTAAACTGACTGACAAAATAAATTTATGTTTGTTTATTTTGGAGAACGACATCATCACCACCACGTGTTGAGCATCATCTGCTCGGGGGGAAGTGAATTATGACAGTCACTCTGCTTCGGTCCAAAACACAAGGGTTAAATGCTTGGTAATTATTCTTTTGAGATGTTTTATGGCAGTTCTCTGGCTAATGTTAAACGACAGGGATTGTTTGAAAGCAGAGTCAGGCTCAAGAGGAGCGGAGCAGATGCCCTGACAGAGAATGAGTAATTCAACTAAATGCTTTAGCATAATTCAATATAAATTATAATATAATTAATTTAACTAAACAAAGATGATATGCAGACTCTGTTGTGCTTTATTATAATGATGTAAAATCACAAACATTTTTAAAATTATGATGGCAAATTTGGGTCAAAGGTTTAGAAGGGGACAGACGGGGTGATGTAAGTTGAAAAAAGCAGAGGAAGTGAGATAGAAAGAAATAGGAAGGAGTGAAAGAGAGGTACCATGGGGAGTGGAGCTGTTTACTGCAAGGTCAAGGTCCTAGTGACATGTTTATGAGTTCTTTTCGAGCAGCTATTGCTGTTAAACTTATAGCTTCACATTCTGCCTACCACACACACACACATACATGTTGGGCTTTCATGTTTTATGGGGACTATCAATAGACATAATGATTTTTATACTGTAAAATCTCTATATTCTATCCCCTACCCCTAAACCTACTCATCACAGAAAACTGTCTGCATTTTTACATTTTCAAAAAAAAAAAAAAAAAAACCCAAAAACCCAACAACAACAACTATGATTTATAAGCTGTTTTCCTCATGAGGACAAAATAAATGTCTCCACAAGGACAAGGTTTTTGGACATTACCATCTTTTGTGGGGACATTTTGTCCCCATAACGTACAGGGTATTCCTGAACCACACACACACACACACACACACACACACACACACACACACACACACACACACACACACACACACACAGTTTAAAGGCTGCTGTATAAGGGCTTTTGAAGAGGTTTCATTTTTCCTACATTTTGACCTGCGTGGCTTGGGGTGATTGAAAGGAACATTACAAATGTCTGCTGAACATTAGACAGACTTCTCCTGTGTGTGTGTGTGTGTGTGTGTGTGTGTGTGTGTGTGTGTGTGTGTGTGTGCGCGTGTGTGTGTGTGTTTGGTTCAGGTAAACCCTACATTATGGGGACAACTTGTCCCCACAAAGATGGCAATATCTGAAATCCTTGTTCTTGTGCACTGTAAAAAAGAGTTGTTGGTTTAACTTGAAAAAGTAAGTTACCTGGTTGCCTTAAAATTTTCAGTTCATTGAAATTACAAATTTGAGTTAATACAAGGCGATTGGTTTAATAATCAGAAACTCAAAATATTATGTTATCTGAACTACATTAATTATCTAAGTTGATTTAACAAAAGAAAAAACAAGTCATGAAAATAATTTTTTACAAGTGTGGGGACATTTTTTGGTCTCCATGAGGAAAACAGCTTAATTTATACTAAGTGATGTTTTTTGAAAATGTAAAAATGCAGAAAGTTTCCTGTGATGGGTAGGTTTAGGGTTAGGGGTTAATACACAGTTTGTACAGTATAAAAATCATTATTTCTATGGAATGTCCACATAAAACATAAAAACCTACAGTGTGTGTGTATGTATGTATGACTGTGCATATACATGCGTGTTTTACTGTGATACTTTTTTCAGGATTCATTGATGAATAAAAGGTTAAAAAGAACAGCATTTATTCAAAATATAAATCTTTTCTAACAATATAAATCTTTACTATCACTTTTTATCAATTTAACACATCCGTGCTGAATAAAAGTATTAATTTCTTTCAAAACAAAAAGAAAGAAAAATAATTACTGACCCCAAACTTTTGAACGGTAGTGTATATTGTTACAAAAGATTTCTATTTTAAATAAATGCTGATATTTTTAAACTTTTTTATTCATCAAAGAATCCTGAAAAAGTATCACAGGTTATAAAATAATATTAAGCAGCACAACTGTTTCCAACACTGATAATAAATCAGCATATTAGAATGATTTCTGAAGGATCATGTGACACTGAAGACTGGAGTAATGATGCTGACAATTCAGCTTTGCATCACAGAAATAAATTATATTTTAAAGTATATTAAAATAGAAAACCATAATTTTGAATTGTAATAATATTTCACAATATTATTGTTTTTTCTGTATTTATAATGAAATAAATGCAGCCTTAATGAGCATAAGAGACATCATTCAAAAACATTAAAAATAGTAATGTTTCCAAACTTTTGACTGGTAGTGTGAAAGACAATATTATTTTTCAACACATTTCTGAATACTGTATTTACTAGTTAATTTTTTCTCAATAGTTGTTCTAAAAATATTTTTGGATGATTTGGTTTCTGCTATAAAGCGGTGTCCTAACCAAACGGGATGATAAGATTCCAGCGACAAGCAGTTTGTCTGTCCACACCAGACCAACGATACGTTCCAAACGGGATATATCACCCTCCGAAGGGCGGAGTGAAAACAATCATGGACGCAATATTGAAGGGTCGTTCCAAACCGAAGTGCTCAAAACTGCCCCACTTCAAAGGGCCCTTCGGAATGAAGGATTTCGAAGGGTAAAACTGATGGACACTTCGGGCCCCCATGGTACAGAGTTCGATTTTACCTATAAATGTATACAGTATTTTTCTATACTACTGTAATATTTATACGAGTTAGATTTGGTACATTATTATGGTCAAAACGACATTGTACTTCAACAAAAATACTTTACAGCTACCTTTATCAGACCATTCAAATGTTTCAAATTCATAGACACAATAAACAATATGGTGCGATAAACCAAAAATAAATAAATAAACTAACGTTAAACAAAAGGCGCAGCTTGCACAATCTACTCACAATCGACCCCCAAAACAAGTTTTTTTGGGGGTCAACCAGCATACAAAATGTGCGATGAAGGCGCCTCCTTGATTGTCTCGTTAAGATGACGCAGAAGTACGTTACAAAAAAAGAGGTTTTTTTTAACCCAACACCCTTCATCCCTTCGAAGCTCTAATTCCGGAGGGTAAACCCTTTGAAGAGATTAGGGCACAGGGATGAGCCCTTCCAAATGAAACACAATGTAAGTCGCGACTATAAGACGTGATAAAGTCAATCAAAAACCACAGCCAATCAGAGGAGCGTGTGGGCGGGCTCTCTTGGCAAGCTTCCGGCTCTCGCAACGAAATGTATAAGTAATAAATTCATGAATATTACACCATTTTAACATTATTAGAAATACATACTGAGCCACTGAAACTATTTTTGTCATAGAATACACTTTTCTGTTCACAATGAGTTGACAGTTTGAACGTTCTTGTTTCCTTTCATTTATTTTGGAGATCTGAGGTGAACTGTCCATTGTTGCTTTCAGTACGACTATAAAAGACACACAAAATGGTATTCAAACTCATATTAGACGCTTTTAACATTAAATAAAACACATAAACTGTACCTGAGATTAGTGAGACCACAGAGATCGGGATCAGGCTCAAAAGCCGGGACTCATTTTAATTGACCATAATATTGATTTGATAATGTGTCAGTAAAGAAAATGCCAGTTTAAGGCCATATGTAAAAATTCACATTGCACCTTCTTTTATCATTCCAATCAAGCCACACTTTGATAGATTGTGTCTTCACATGCCTCACTATCATGCCTTATTACGCAAGTATGGTAAGTGGTTTACGCTTACTAGCCAATTACACAAACCAAGGAACTCAGCAGCAGGGAGCTGGCATCATTTATATTGAGTGACTGATGAAATGAGCTCTCTTTTCAACCAAAGCTTTGTAGCACCACTTAGAGAAACCAAACTTTAATAAGCTATAAGCTGAAGCTGTTAGACATCTACTGTTAGTCAATGTTCTGCAGCGAGGGCAGATAGTTTCACTCAACTAATGGAAAAACAACCACTGATTACATGAAATGAAGAAAGAGTGTAAGGACTTTCTTAACAGTGACCACAAGCGCTTAAGAAGCAGACAGACCACACTTGGAGCATTTTATTGAGAGGGAACCATATTCATACTATGCTATTTTTATTCTTACTCACTGTACATTTACTGTTAATGTACGTCTGGTGCAAAACAGTATTTGCTCTTTTCTGTGTTCTTCTGCCCAGCACCTGAACTTACACATTTATAGTTCCTCCTGAGAAAGAAAATTTAAGCTCTCTATCCTGTTTGAACATGCAACCAAATCTAATGACGTTCATGTTTATGAGATGCGTTTGGTGTTTTGGATTTGATTTTAAATGAGACTTCATGGAGCCAGTTTCATAAACCAAGGTTTGCTGGCTTGCCATAGAAAATTAAACAAGGCTTGTAGATCTAAAAGAAAACATTAGCATATATACATTGCAAAAGAGTCATCACATTGTTGTTTAAAATATTCTTTCTGATTCATGTCAGGTAGTGAACATGGATTACCATCATAAATGTAAAGTCTTAGAAAGAATCTTTCAAACAACCATGTGATGACTCTTATGCAATGTACATGTGTATGTGTACACTGTAAAAAAAGAATTGTTGGTTTAACTAAAAAAAGTAAGTTACCTGGTTGCCTTTTTTGATTTTTGAGTTCATTGAAGTTAAAGGGTTAGTTCACCCAAAAATGAAAATAATGTCATTTATTACTCACCCTCATGTCGTTCCACACCCGTAAGACCTTTGTTCATCTTCGGAACACAAATTAAGATATTTTTGATTAAATCCGACGGCTCAGTGAGGCCTGCATTCACAGCAATGACATTTCCTCTCTCAAGATCCATAAAGGTACTAAAAACATATTTAAAACAGTTCATGCGAGTTCAGTGGTTCTACCTTAATATTATAAAGCGACGAGAATATTTTTATGCACCAAAAAAACAAAATAACGACTTTTCAACAATATAGTGCTAGGCCGATTTCAAAACACTGCTTCGGAGCTTTACGAATACCTTTATGGATCTTGAGAGAGGAAATGTCATTGCTTTGAATGCAGGCCTCACTGAGCCATCGGATTTAATCAAAAATATCTTAATTTGTGTTCCGAAGATGAATGAAGGTCTTACGGGTGTAGAACGACATGAGGGTGAGTAATAAATGACATAATTTTCATTTTTGGGTGAACTAACCCTTTAATACAATGAAGGTAATTGGTTTAATCAACAGAAACTCAAAATATTATGTTATCTGAACCACATTAATTATTGAAGTTGATTTGACAAAAGAAAAAATGTTGTGATAACAAATCATGAAAGTTTTCTGTGGCAAACCAGCTAACTTTAGCTACATGAAGTCTCATTTAAGATCAAACCCAAAACACCAAATGCATCTCATAAACATGAATGTAATATATATATATATATATATACTGGAATAGTATATATATATATATATATATAGTATATACTGGAATAGTAATATATATATACTGGAATACTATATATATATATAGTCAAACCAAAAAAATTCTTCAGACACTAGATATAATTTTTTGATATATTTTTACTAGTGGGTGCAGGACACTATAGTTCATTTATGTAAGTGAGGATAGCAAAATAAAGTAAACTGTGACATATTATACCCAAAAATTCTTCATACAGTGGACTACCAGTAAAATTGATAAAAATTTGGAACCAAAAATTATTCAGGCACTTTGACCTGACCATGTTTTGCTTAAGTGTTATCGGACATAATTAAGATTATTTTTTTCTGACACATCTTGTCATATTTTATTACCATTTTTATAATGAATGAAATGTTCAAGGTGTCTGAATAAATTTTGGTTTGACTGTATATATATATATATATATACTATACTTATCGTTCACCCATTGCCTGTGACTGATAATCCAAATAACCTCTCTGACCCCTTGGACAGTGAGACTGGGAGTGTGTTTTCTCTCCCATGTGAATGTTTTCCTGAGTTTGTAAATACCACAGACAGAATGTTAACATGCACCTGGAAAGTTCTCAGAAAGGACAGTTCTCAAAGACGACACGCTCACATAATCACACACCTGCTCGAGGAAGAGCAGCTGTTTAATTACTATGTTTGTGCCACTGTAATCTCTCCTTCTCCCTGTCCTGTGCTGTGTGGAGGTTGAACATGTGGCTGTATGACCACAACACTTGGAATTTTGACTCACTGACAGAAGATCATTATGATACTCACAACCTGGAAAAGGAATTCTTAAAAAAAAAAAAAAAAAAGAACGTTAGAAATACCTTACGACATTATATTTGTGGAACTAAAATGGAAATTTTGGTATATAGAACAAACCTTTTTATTATTATTATTATTATTGTATTATTAATTATCAGTAGTCAATATTTTATCAAACATGTCCACAATTAATTAAAGTAAGCCTGACGCTATACAAATATTTACCTTATGTATGTCTTCATTGACTTATCTAAGCTAACTTTTTGTGTTTTCAGAGAGCACTTATCCTTTTAATTACCAGCGACAAACACAGGCAGGTCAGAGTTTACTGTAAGCGGCAAACACACTTTGTAGTCCTTAAGTTCTGGGCGGAGTGCATATGTGTGTGTGATTGTGAGGGAGAGCCCATTATTTACACACTGTTTACATTGGCTGCAGGGAATTATCCCTCGGGATGCTGAGCGGACCTTTAGAGTAAATCTCAGACTGATCTGACAGAAAGTCCTCTAGAAACACACACACACACACACAAGATCAGCAGCCACACACACAGGTGCATTTGTATGTCTCAGATGCTTCACCAAAATGAAGACACATGTTCAGACACCACATGTTTGCCACAGATCACTTTTATAAAATATAAGTTACATTTACAATACTGTTCAAAAGTTTGAGGCCAGTAAGATTTTTTATGCTCACTAAGGCTGCATTAATTTGATCATATACAGTAAACACAGCAATGTTGTGAAATATTATTACACTTTAAAGTAACTGTTGTATTATTATTTAATATATTTTTAAAATGTAATTTATTCTTGTGATGGCAAAGCTGAATTTTCAGCATCATTACTCTAGTCTTCAGTGTCACATGATCCTTCAGAAATATGATGATTTGGTGCTCAAGAAACATTTCTTTCTTTTTATCACTGTTGAAAACAGTTGTGCTGCTTAATATTTTTGTGGAAAACATGATAATTTTTGCAAGATTCTTTGATGAATAGAAAGTTCAAAAGAGCAGCATTTATTTGAATTTTTTTTTGTAACAATGTTATAAATTTAATGCTGTCATGTTTCCAGTCTGTGTTTCCCTGTCTTGTGTGAGGACTTTTGTTATTTCCTGTCTTGTGCCATGTTTTGTAGTTCTTTGTAGTTTTTCATGTTGATTAGTTTCTCCAGGTGTTTTCTATTGGCCACTCCCCCTTGTTACCTTGTTTAGCTTGTTTCCCTGTGTGTATATATAGCCCTTGTGTTTCTTTTTTGCTTTTGTCAGTTATTGATGGTGTTCATGTGTTCGGTCGGGGTTTTTTGGAAAGTCTTGTCTTCTTTGTGTCTTCTGGATTTCTGCTGTCATCCTCATGTGGACTATTTGCCTGTTTCACAGTCTGGAGTATCTGTTTTTTTTACTTTTATTAAATCTGTGTGTGCACTTGGATTCGCCCTGGCCTCATCCTTGTTACAAATGCAGCCTGGCTGAATAATAAAAAAATCTCCTACTGACCCCACACTTTTGACTGGTAATGTATATTCATATTTAGCACTAAAACATATATTTAAATATAGTTATAAGTGTGTGAAATCTCTGTGTATAGACTTTATGACTCCACAGTAATTGTTTATATAAGTATTCTCCATTTCTCTCCATATTAGCTGCAAACAGGCCTTGGGGCATTTAGCCAAAAATGCATAAACCAAACAGTGACCTGCTGTGGTAGCTAATATAGTATCCTATATTGGCTATGGAATAAATGGTATTTAAGGTTATCCTGTACTTCAAGTGGACTCATCTACTTCGGCATGCTAAATGAATTAGCCAGGCCCTGTGCATGAGGTGCAGCTTCATATTAGAAGTTGGTCTGTGTGTTTATAAAAGAGCAGATATGTGTGAAAACTAACACCCTTCAGTATCTGTTGGCTTTAGGTAACAGGTCTCATTAACCTCTGCCTATAAACTGAAATTATTAGATCAGAGACACATGTTGTAGGGGTGCAGGCTTGGTTCAGCCATGTTTCAAAATCCACCTGTTTTTTAAATTTAATGTTACTCTGACGATTTAGTTATTTTTAAGAACGCAACATTCAGGGAGTAACATTAAAAGCAAATGTCTATCATGCACATATCTGTTCTCAAAAGTGTTCTGCATGCCAAAGAGCTGAACTTGCACTTAAACTGTCAACATAGGTTTAATATATGGCTGTTAATTGAACACATTAATTTTGTACAATTATTTAAATAAAAATACAAGCATAACTTAATTCAATATTTTAAATAAATTGATAACCCTTTAAAATGAACTTCAAATACAACAAGTAAAATATTGAAACATTTAAAATATTGATTACATTAAAAATAAATGTTACAAGACTTAGTTAGATTTGTTACCTGAATTCAAACTGAATGAATGAAATAAACTTAAAATCTTTAAGTTGAGTTTACTCAAATGATTGACTAAACCAACATTAAAATATAATTGAATTTAACTCAATGTATATGAGTTTACAGTACTCATACTTATTGGTTTTAGTGTCTTTAACTTGATTAAAGGGATAGTTCACCCAAAAATGAAAATTTGATGTTTATCTGCTTACCCCCAGGGCATCCAAGATGTAGGTGACTTTGTTTCTTCAGTAGAACACAAATGATGATTTTAACTCCAACCGTTGCTGTCTGTCAGTCACATAATGCATGTCAATGGTAACAAAATCTATGAGAGAGAAAAAAACATGCACAGACAAATCCAAATTAAACCCTGCGGCTCTTGACGACACATTGATGTCATAAGACACAAAATGATCGGTTTGTGCGAGAAACCGAACAGTATTTATATCATTTTTTACCTCTAATACACCACTATGTCCAACTGCCTTGAGTGCGCGCACGGCATCCAGTGCGTGAGGTGTGTACGCGCTGTGGTGTAGTTTACGCAAGCGCCGTAAGTGATCTCTCACGCGTATACGTCGCTCATTGTTTACACAGTGCACAAACATTGTAGGTACGACGACTAATCAAAATGGTACTTACTTGCGCTTATCTGGATTGTTCAAACTGACTTAAAACTAAAAGATAACGTTCTCTCGCGCGAACTCATTTGGGAGTGGTGACTTTCCACGTATTCCCAACTTCTGAGCCTGCTCGCCTGAAGTTATGGTTGATTGCTCTTCGGTTGGATCAACACACCCATTAACGTACTAAAGTTGTTGAGGGTCTGTAGCGATCATTTTTCCCCTGATGATTTTACATACCCAGGTATGACTTAAACCATCAGCTGTGCCTATGGTTTTTCCACATCCAACTGAGGTATGTGAAGATCTTTGTATGTGTCCTTTTTATTCGTAAAGCTGCCCTTACGAAAAGTAACAAAATAAAAATTTTAAAATGTGTAAAATAAGTTTTGATTTAATAAAATTATGTTTTTTAGTGGTTTACTTCCATTTGTATAACAACTGTACTACGGGCACCATGTTTAAACTACACCAGAGCGCGTACACACCTCACGCACCGGATGCCGTGCGTGCGCTCAAGGCAGTTGGACATAGTGACCTAAACACAACCCTAGGTATTTATTTGATACAGTGGCTAAATTAACAAGAAATAAAGCTTCAACTTCTGATGTTTCCAAAGAGCACAGCAGTAATGACTTTATGAACTTCTTTACTTGCAAGATTGATAATATTAGAGAAAAAATAATAACCATGCAACCGTCTACTACAGTATCGTGTCAGATAGTGCATTGTAGTGTCCCTGAGGAAAAATTCAATTCATTTACTGCTTTAGGAGAGGAAGAATTGTCTAAACTTGTTAAATCATCAAAATCAACAACATGTATGTTAGACCCTATACCGACTAAGCTATTGAAAGAAATGCTTCCAGAGGTCATAGACCCTCTTCTCAATATCGTCAATTCATCTTTATCATTAGGATACGTACCAAAAACTTTTAAGCTGGCTATTATTAAACCTCTTATTAAAAAACCACAACTTGATCCTAGAGAATTAGTCAATTACAGGCCGATCTCAAATCTCACTTTTCTGTCAAAAATACTAGAAAAGGCAGTATCATCACAGCTATGTTCCTTTTTAGAAAGAAATGGTATCTGTGAGGATTTCCAGTCAGGATTTAGACCGTACCATAGTACTGAGACTGCTCTCATTAGAGTTACTAATGATTTGCTCTTATCATCAGATCGTGGTTGTATCTCTCTATTAGTGTTACTGGATCTTAGTGCAGCATTTGACACTATTGATCACAATATTCTTTTAAATAGACTCGAAAATTATGTTGGCATTAGTGGAATTGCATTGTCATGGTTCAAATCATACTTATCTGACCGTTATCAGTTTGTAGTAGTAAACGAAGACATGTCATATCGATCACAAGTTCAATATGGAGTACCACAAGGCTCAGTACTAGGACCGTTGCTGTTCACTCTGTACATGCTACCCTTGGGAGATATCATTAGGAAGCATGGCGTTAGTTTTCACTGTTACGCTGATGATACTCAGCTCTATATTTCTTCGCGCCCTGACGAAACTTACCAATTCACAAAAATTAACGGAATGCATAGCTGATATAAAAAATTGGATGACCAGTAATTTCCTACTACTAAATTCAGAAAAAACAGAGATTCTAATTTTTGGACCAAAAACTTCTTCACGTAATAACCTAGAATATTGTCTAACACTTGATGGCTGCTCTGTTAAGTCTTCGTCGTCAGTTAGGAACCTGGGTGTGCTCTTTGATACCAATCTTTCATTTGAAGGCCATGTTACTAGCATCTGTAAAACCGCATTCTTCCATCTTAAAAATATATCTAAACTACGACATATGCTCTCAATGAAAAATGCATTAAACTATCCCTTTAAATAAAAATTAATATTAAAATATTTAACTTGATTAAGTTAATAATTTTTAATATTGTAATATTTAACTTATATGTGAATATTTCATGTTTTTAATTTAACTTGATATAATTTAAAAATAAATAAATATATAAATACTGAAATTGTAATTCAGGGTTAAAATGAAAATTTAACATTAAAATGTATCATGGTATTGAGATATTTCACCTTTACCTGGAGTGCCAGCAAATATTACCAAATAATGTTTGTCACAATGCTTATATTGTGTTGACGGTAATGCTACAAAAATAGCAGAACAGGTTTACCACTTTTAAAGTGACTGTAAAACATTGCTATTCTTAATGATACAATCTTCTCAGGCGCATATGAAAGAAATCTCAGTGCTGAGTCTCATATTTAAATAAACTTTTTAAAAGTGAGGGGAGTTTCACAGGATGTCCAGAATGACCAGTGCTCTATCTGATAAAACAGATAAGAGGTTATTTTGCAAAGTCATGCGCTCCACCCAAAACACACATATACACACATAGGTTGTGCATGGTGTATGATAGTTTTCCCTGGAGCTCATTATCACTCTGGCCCTGTCTGTCTGGAGATAGGAAACCCTTCCATGCCAAAAAATCCCCTCCCTCACCCTCATGTGTCCATGCTTCCTGCACCAACCCCATTTTCACCATAAAAAGTCCCCCTTTTTGAACTGAACACTCTCCCTCTTCCATCTCTGTCTTTTTCTATCATTAAATCAACACAGTCTCATAAGGAAACATCACTCCATGCACTGTTATCCTGCACCACCAAAAAGTCTCTCTTGTACCATATTCAAATTATTGAACTTTCAAACGTCCCTCTGGTAGTGTATTTTAACTTGTCTCGAATCCCAAGGTTAAAATAAAAATTATGTTTTTATATACTCACGCCATATTTTTTTTGTATTCTGTGGAAAACAAAAGGAGCTTTTCTAGAGTAAAATGTCTGAGATGTTCTTTTTTCAAGCAGCATAAAAATACGCAGACCTGTGTGATATATTCTATATATAAATAAAATATCTTTAATTAGAAACATACTAGTACTGTAAATCCAAAAAAAATTGCAAAACTAAAAAACATTTGAGGCAATCAGATTTTTATTTTGTACTCATACATTTAACTTAAAGATTTCATGTAACCTCAATGTGAACATTTTTATTAGTGTAAACTTATAGCTATAACAAGCTCAGAAAATGCTAACTTGCTAATTTGCTAACATGTTAACAATAGCATGGTGTAGCACTTGCTGATAAAGCATTTAACATATTTGCTCTCAAACCAAGCCGCATACATACACCACTTGTCACCATGATGGTAACTCTCCAAAAACCCAACTCTTCTAAATTAGCACAACAAAACATTAATTACTAAATCTCCAACTTAACATTAATCTTTCACAAAAAACATTATATAACACTTAACTGTAGCATTTACTCTTTCGAGTGCCATGGGCAAAGTATGTTGGGAAATAGAAATCCCAGCCAGTTTAAGTTAAATTTCATCTAAATTAAAAGAAATAAGTTCATAAAACTCAAAACAATAAAACAGTTCAGTTTACTTAAATATATCAGTTCTGTGAACTTGAAAGAAAAAGAAAGTGCTAAATACTCATAAAAGTTAATTTGACTGAACTAATTTGTTTAATTTAAGTTTGTCCTACTCAAAACAATTAATTATTTTGAGCATTATGGTTTACAGAAGCCATTATTCACTGAATCTAAATCTTCCCTTTTACTGTATCTGAAATCTCATTTGTATTCATTTAAAGGTTGCCGCTTTAAGAAGCATTATGACAGGATGTACATCAATGACGTTAAATGTTATTTGCTTTTGTTCTTAAATGTATCTCATTGAATGAGATTTAAACAGTGTTATGTTAACTAAAACTATGAAATTTTGTTTCATCAGTTGAAATAAAATATTAGATGACAAAAAATTTGGACTAAAATTACTAAACATAAATGTTAAAATTAGTAAAAAATCACAAACTTAAAAGCTAATTCAAACTATTAATAAATATTAAATAATACTAAAATAACACTGGATTTAAAACCAGTGGTGGGAACGGTTTTCAGAAAATGATCTGGGCTACGATTCTCAAAATCATTGTGAGCTTAGTTGATCATATACCATTGGTGCCAATGGTTCTACCATAGGCTTACGATGCTTTGAGAAAAACAGCCCTGGTTCTCAAGTTCAACTCACTGATTCAATGATGGACCAAATAGCAGCTTGAAGTGGATGATCATCAGTTAAATCCGAATGCTGTGCTTTGCATCTTTTCAAACAAGTGCCCTGCATTTAGCAGACTGTTATCATTCCAGTAAGGATTATAGCATTTGGTAATACCTAAAACTCATTAATGTTCATTAGCTCGTCTGACCTTCATCAGTAATCTACAGCATTCAATCAACCCATCAAAAGTTTGATCTAAATATAGTTCCATCTGAACCATATTCTGTTTTTTCCTTGTGTTTAAACGGCAACATCCTTCTCTAGTATATATAGTTTTCTTGAATAAAAAAAAAAGCATAACAGACCATTCAGCAAGCGACAGACCAAACAAAAACACTCTCAGACAAGGCAAGCTTTAGAAAATAGACGAAAGAATGTTTTTTCAGCGATATCAAAAGATTAACTCTCATCTCTCGAAAGAAAAAAGCGGAACATGAATTGGGCCTTTGGCTTCACAGGAATTCATGACATTCTCTTCTCTATTAGGCCTATTTATCTGCTAAAGAAAATATTATGAAGACCCCTTAGACAGGGATAAGGATTTTAGAGTAAAAGCAAATGTCTAAAACCTCTTGGATGGAAATCCACAGCTTAAACCAGACCGTCATATTCACAGAAAGCACAGAGAATAGAGAAGACTGACCACTCATTCTCTCAATAGCAGTGAGGGCCAGTTCTGCTCTACTGACCTCTGTCTCAACTCTCTACTGTGTGTGTGTGTGTGTGTGTGTGTGTGTGTGCCTTGGACTAGAGAGTAATGAGATCATTACCACTAGTTAATTAAATGCGATGTGTCTTCTCAAAAGTTTTCTCGTTTCACATTGTGTCCTAACAATCGACTCCCTTGTGGACCTCTGAGGATGAAAGAGGGGGAACGCGAATGGAGGAGAGCACCTATTGTCCTCCTCCTGAGAAAATATCCATCCCTCGCTTTTTCTTATCAATAATCTCATTGTGTTTTTCTCTTTCTTTTCTTTTTTTCTGACCAGGATTGGACCAGAGATTGTATGTGGAGGAAGAAAGGATGGGTAGATCAGAGAATGAAAGAATGAGTGGACAGAAAGAGAGAGATTTAAAATATTAAAACGAGGATCAAGAATACGAAACATGTTACATTACAATTACATAATCTTATAGTTTACATCGTCCCCCATTGTTCCAAAACAGTATGACTTTCTTTGTTTTGTGGGGTGCAATTGAAGATATTTAGCAGAATGTTTGCGCTGCTCTTTCCCATACAATTAAAGTGAAGGGTGAACAGGGCTGTCAAGCTGCAAAAATGACCCAAAAGCACAATTAAAGTAGTTTTTAAAAGAAAAAAAGCACAATAAAAGGGGTATATTATAAGACTTCTGAATTCATACGATACCTTTGTGTTTACTTTTTTTACTCACCCACATCATACCAAACCTGTATTATTTTTTTTTCGTCTGTATGACTTTCTTTCATCGAACATAAGAAGATATTTTGAGATTATCTCAATGTTTTTTATCCATACAATGGAAGTCAATGGACCTCAAATCTGTTTGGTTATAAATTTCTTCAAAATATATTATTTTTTTACATTATTCATCTACAGTTTTCCCTTCCTGTTGTGTTCCCCCCTTAAAAAGATATTTTTGATATGAGTTTTAAAATGACATGAGGGTGAGTAAATTATGTATTTTTGTCAGTCTTAAGAAAACACTTCCTTTAATGGACATAATGTCCATTAATAAGTGTGGAGTGATAAGCAAATGAACACTGTCTCTTATTTGTCTTTTCTTTTTCCTGTCCTTGGATAACAAGGACTAACAGATGACATGTAAAGCAAAGTCTTTAATCGTATGTGTGTTAAATCCAAGAAAAATAAAACCCAGACAAGTATGTACAGTTATCAGTTTGTCCAGTGCCATGCGTCTATCTCTATTTAACAATGCTGTCTGAAACCATGTTTGTGTGTATGTGTGTGTGTGTGTGTGTGAGTCTGAAGGCTGGGCACTGTCTTACTTCTGTGGCTGCAAAAATTATGAGGGCATAAAGATTTTGATATTCCTGTTACAGAACTCAAGTTTCTAAAGGTCAACTAACTGCATCATTTCAAGACTTTTTCAGACACAATCAACCCATCACACAAGTTTCTACATTGGACCAGAAAATAAAAATAGCTTTTAGAATTTTAGGATGAATAAAACAAATGCTTTATGACATTCGCAGTTTTCACAGACAATGAATTACACTATATGAGAGAGTTACAAAACCAAAAACAAAACAAATGGGCATACAAGAAAATATATAATCAGCAAACCATCCATTGGGCCTTTTGGATCTGAACTAGAAGTTATTTTTATATTGCTTTTCTTCGCCGTTAAAACCATCTCCGTTCCCGAATCTCCATTTTGTCCCGCATGGATTCATCCAGCCGCTCTATATAATCACACACACACAAAATAAGCAGCATCTCTGTCTTTGTCATAACCACTGCGAGCATGTCGGTTGATATTTTAAAGACTATCATTTCCTCTCTCTTTGGGAACTTCCCAATGTGAGGAAGGGCCTTTGAAAGCCTTCCAGTGAATCTTATTAAAGAAATGTCATATAATTCAATTCATTTTTTCCCCTGTTTCTCTTACTAGGAAGCTTGGTCTGGTCATTGATCCCCTCTCTCTGGTTGGCGGAACATCTGGTTGTAATGTGCATTGATGCTGGGCACTCTTTTTCTGCTGTCTGTTTTTTAGGGCAGACTCAGAAAAAGAAACCGAGAAAAAACTGTTTGTGCTCCAGAGACATAAATATAAATCTCTCAAGCATGGACTCTGAGGCAATATCAGCTTCTCCACATTTCTATCTTTAGGACTTCTGTCAGAGAAAAGGCAATGACGCCTTTGTTCCGAGAATAGTCGAGCTAGAGGAGTCTTCATTTTCTTTCCAATAACATTGGATAATAAACATGCCAATGACTATGTATTCATAACCCTATAAATTAAGAATGAACTGCCTTTTGACTTTGAATGAAGTATGCACTTAAGCTTTTAAAGGGATAGATCATCTAAATATAAAAATGTACTGATCCTCATGTTGATCCAATGCGGTATTACTTACTTTTTTTCCATGGAAAATGTGTTTTTCTCTCTCTTCCTTTTTGCATGTTTGTTTAATAGACAGGTTTGCATGACACTGGTCATACTGTAAACACTGGGTTTGTTTAGGGTGGTTGGTGAATATGACACTGTACCCTCTGGTGTGGATTATGCTGTCTTTGTGATTTCACAGTGTGATTCATTATGGACGTAGTCAGTGGAACAAAGCATTTAATGTGTTTCACTCATATAAACAATTGAACAAACCACCAGCTCTACAATCTGAACTTCCATGTGGAGAAAAAGCAGTAACCTGGACAACTGCTTTCTCCATGGGAATGTAAATAATAAGGGTAAATTGGAATTGACAGTTGTCCAGAGTTCAGCAGGTCAGTGTCACTGTTAAAAAATAACCCTTTTCCCAGAAAGCCAGAGTCTACCTGTCTGACTGCCTCAGAGAACACTGACAAAACGGGTTATACTCCATCAGGTGTGCAATGAACAACATTTTTGATGTCTTTTACCCACAGTAACCACACAGCTAGAGGCCATGAACAATTATGACTTCATGGTATTTCTTCAATTAGGGGCATGTCTGACTACTTGAAAACTTTGACAAATTCTGTTTCATCTATGTTAGAACATTTGTCACATTCCTAGAATATAGATATGATCATGACTTTGATCAACTCTTTTGCCATACAATGTGAAGGTGTGGATTTTTGATATTGTGTGCGATGATAATGACATTTTCAGTTAAATAAATAAATAAATGTCATCATAATTTATAATATATTAACTATATATATATATGTTGTCATATATACATGTATATGCTATAACGTTTGATCAGGATGGATAAGGAAAAGGAAATTAACAAGACACAATAAAAAGTTAAAAGCTATTATAATGTATCCTTTTAATTCCCCCTGTGGTGAAAATCAAGTTTTTAATGTTATTTATATATCTATGTGGTGTTTTTAATATGCTTTAAGACAAACCATGTGCAAATTCATAAGTCAACACCATTGCTGAGTATTTTCTCTTTAAAACTGCAGTAGACCAAAGACAAACCCGCGGTTTGAAATCGCTAGTGTTTCTGACGTCACAAACTAACTTGTAACCAATCACGTCAACGTGCCGGCGAGCTTTAGCATATCATTAACTGACCGCGCAAGGGAGTCTCAAAAGAAGGTTATCCCAGTATATTTTTCTGTTGATTTGAAAAATCGGGTAGATTTAGCAAAATAGCAGGTGTATGATGTATGTTATGATGAATTATATGCCTTTCTCCACTGACGTTCTGAGTTGTTCAAAGCGTTTCAAAGGATATTGATTGTTAGAAGGCAGCTGTCTGACTCGTGAATGTGAATATGGTTTGTGTAACATTAGCAACGCATTATTAGCTGTTTGATAACATAGTCAAGCAAAACGCTAATCATATTAATTACCGTTATGTGTCTGACATTGTAAAAAGCGATACCATTGTGCAGCGTTTGCCTCAGTAAGTTGAGCGAGTGGATCTCGTCTGAGCTTGTGCGTAAGTGGAGGCGGGGCTAATTAGCATATTCATAGATCCGTGTATATTAAATGAGGCAAGGATGTAGAGTTACATTCAAGTTATTTTAAGGCATTAATAATTTTTTTTCCAAAGGAAAAAAAGTTTAAATATGCAATTTTGGAGATCAAAGATGAGTTTTAATTGATAAAATTATCGACTACAGTGGTAGCTGACCCCCCCAGAGTGAGTTTTTTTAAGGCGACAGTTATTTTAGAACTTTGCCCTTACTGTTTCCATGGCGATGCGTCATGCGTGTCACGTACGCTGAACGCAGCCACAATAACACTGTATGACAGATGGATCACTATTATTTAGTTTTTCCTTTTTTATTTAAAACATTCACAAACTTGCTTACCATGTCATCAACTATCTGACACTCCGATTCTCAAACATGTGTAAGCGAGTGTGTTTTGTCGTTTAAAAACCTTTATAAATGATCTTTATCTTGATCTATAACGCGAGATGGGCGGCGCCATCTTAGTTTGCACCGCAGTGAGTCCTGTCAGTCGGATTTACAGCAGGTGATTTCATCAGTTTCTCCCGAAATACATGCAAGTAAGTGGCTGGTGAACTGGAAGAATGATAGAGTAAACTTTATAGTTACTTAGGCCCATTATGTGTGTCTGATATGAATAAATGTCAGCAAATTATATTTGAATGGATTGTTATTGCTGCTTCCACTGATGTCTGACATCAGTGTGTTATTTATAAACTCTAAATGTATTGTTTTACTGGTGCTTATGCATATTTAAACATCTGAAACCTTAAAAAAAAAAAAAACATTATGTGGCTGAAAACACTGCATAGCTGTGATATATGACAAGAGCTGAGCGCCTCCGTCTTGCAGCCAAAGCGCGAAAGCACAGTTTGAATCTGCCAGTTATGTGACGTCGCTGAACGTTCTAAATCCCATATGTGGGACCCAGGGGCACAGAAAAAAAATACCATATGTGGGACCGTACTGCTCAAAGGGTTAATTACCATTATGTGTCCGAGCATTGACCATTGTGCAGCATTGACCAAGTGAGCGAGTGGAGGCGGGGCTAATTTGCGTATTCATTGATCCGGGTATATTAAATAAGGCAAGGAGTGTAGAGTTACATTCAAGCTATTTTAAGGCATAAAGAATTTTTTTTTCACAGGAAAAAAAACATTTATGTCATTTTGGTGATCAAAGATCAGTTTTAAGGGATAAAATTATTCACTACAGGGGGACTTTGAACAACAACAACAACAAATTTCAGTAGGTAAAATAAAAGTTTCTCTAATTAAAGAGTTGCCCATATTAAAAAACAGACAAACACTAGATAAATAATGATAGAAACAGTAAAAAACTGAAATAATGAGGAGGAGATACGAAACAAAGACAGACATACAATGAGGTAGTTATCTGCTGATTCTGTCCATTTGTTGACGGTGAGGTAAACCAGTTCCACTGGAACGGCAGAGACACTGAGGCTACACGGTAATGTCCCTGGCTGGGTAATGAGTGCCCTCAGGTCAGTCTAGAGCACTGGCACCATTGTACACACACACACACACACACACACACAAATACGCACACATGTTTTTCTCCCCCTCTCGTGAGCTCAGGTAATAACCGTAAGTAGTTAGGCTGTGATTATGTTGCAAAAAGACTCTAAATTAAAGGATAGGACACAGCAGGCATTCATGACAGGCTCTTTTTATGTACTTCTATACTATACAGGACTGTCTTTACAGTTGCCCTTACATCACCTTTCATTAAAGCCTTTCTGATTACAATGATAAAACTGCCATTGGGCTCCTCTGACATATCAGCTACATTTAGTACACTAAACTAAAAAAAGCCATTCTTTGGTTATTATGCTTATAGAACCAGTGCTTTCCAGAGCTCTCAGAGTGAAGGCGTTCAGAAATCGACACATGACTTTTACAGAGATTTGGAATAAAATAAGAGATTTGTCAAAAGCGAAAGATAAGGTCCAAATATTTTAATAGCACACATTGAAACCTAGGCAAATATTTAGATAGCTATAAGGGGTTTTAACGGGTTGCCAGACAAAAATGGCAGCATTAATTAAAACCAATTACATGACACATTATACAGCAAGTCTACTTGCTTACTAGTTGATTTTGAAAAATCTAGTCAAAATATTAATAAATGGAACAAGAGAGATATAAATGTGTTAGTGGGGAAAGATTATTTTATAGCAATATTACTTTTTATTTGAAAACCCAAAGTATGTGGATGAAATACTGTTTAAAAGTATATCAATATTCCAGATATTGTATCAAACCAAAGTGAGTAGCAAGATGGAGTAAGCTATAATTTACTCCTCAAATCTAACTTCTCTACAACCTCAGTTTATGGAAAGCGGACATGAAAAAAAAAAAAGAGTAGGGTGTGTCATTTGAACCAGATTATGGCTGAGGAAGATTATAGGCTCTTCTGAAGCAGACGGAAAGATATAGACAGCGGAAGATGAGACACGTAAGAAAGGAAGCAAAAAAAAAAAGAATGATAGAAAAAGACGACAAAGAGGGAAAAGTAAAAACACTGAACGTGTCTGTGTGTACCGAATGGGAAGGATTTAAAAAAGAACGTGAGTAATTAAGACATTGCTCACTGCTTGCTTATTCATGTTCAGCGTTATTATCATGGCATGAGAGTTGACAGGGCATGATGAGAGGGATTTCCCCTCAAACGCGCGCGCGCACACACACACACGCCGTGGGTAATAACAGGCAGACTACGCCTTATCTATGGGACAGTTTGACGCCTCTGTGTCTCTTGGTCATTGTTTTGATGAGCTCAGTTGCACTTAGGTGACAATGGCACAGATATTTCGCTCAAACACTCAGAAGCTACCACGCACACACCTGCAGGCCTGTCTCATCCGCATAATGGATATTTTTAGACAAGCAATTTACAGGTATATTGTGTACTAGAGATACCTGGCTTGATTCCGTACTGACAGTAATTTCCGTGGATCAGAGCTGGTTTGCTGTCATGAATACATGCCTTGTTTTCTGTTGGCTGTATGTGAGAATCGTGTGGTTTCCATCTCTATAAATGTGATATTAAATAAGAAGTTACTTTGTGAGATATAAAGTCACAATTACAAAAACAACTTTAAGGGATAGTTCGCCCAAAATGAAAATTCTGTCATCATTTACTCACCTTCAAGTTGTTCCAAACCTGTAAAAATGTCTTTGTTCTGCTGAACACAAAGGAAGTTATTTTGGAAGAATGTTTGTAACCAAGCAGATCTTGGCCCCCCCATTGACTACCATAGTATTTATTTTTCCAACTATGGTAGTCAATGGGGGGCGAGATCTGCTTGGTTACTTCCAAAATAACTTCTTTTGTGTTCATCAGAACAAAGAAATTCTGAGATATAAAGTCATAAGGTGATAAATAGTCACAATTCCAAGAAATAAAGTTGGTAACACTTTATTTTACAGTGTCACTGTTACATATGTGACATGTAGTTACTATAGTAATAACTATAAATTATGCATAATTACATGCAACTAACCCTAAACCAAACAAAACCCTAATCCTAATCCTATAGTAAGTACATGCAGTTACTTAATAATACGCAGTACTTAAATGTATAATTACAGTGTAACAAAGACACCTTAAAATAAAGTGTAACCATAAAGTTTAAGTTTTTAAATATGAAGTTGCAAATGGGAGATATAAAGTTACAACTATAAGAAATAGAGTCACAATGATCTTTTTATTTGATTTACTCCCAGGTAGAAATGGGTTTCCATATAAACAACACTGTCTTAGCAAGAAAGAACCAATCAGATTTCAATGGGCAAATATTATGATAACATAATCAGGTATGACTCTTTTTTAATTTAAGGTAACACTTTATTTTAATGTGACATATTTACACATTACATGTACTTACTATAGTAATACCAGTAAATTATACATAGTTACAAGTAACTAACCTAAAACCAAACCCTAAACCTATAACCTTAACCCTACAGTAACATGTAGTTAATTAATATTACTGTTTTGTGTAATTACATTGTAACAGTGTCACTTACAATAAAGGGTTACACTTTATTTTAAGGTGTCTTTGTTACACTGTAATTATACATTTAAGTACTGAGTAATATTAAGTAACTTCATGTACTTACTATAGGTTTAGGATTAGGATTATTTTTGCCATAATTTATGGTTATTACTATAGTAACTACCTGTAACAATGATACTGTAAAATAAAGTGTTACCACCCAATGTTGAAATCATTTACAAAACTGAACAGAACAGAAGTTAAATACTTAAGGTTAGGAGAATAAACCCTAACCAGAATGTTTAAAGGAATATCAATACACCAAAGCACCACTTTTCATACAGATCTACCAGGTGGAGTCTTGGTATTTGTGGATGCATGTATCAAAGTAATTATTATACAGTCTAGACTCTAGACTGTGATTCACCCTTATACCTTAGCAAAGCTTTGATCCAAACAGGAAGACGTTGAACATGACTTTTTTTTTCAGAAGTGAAATCAAAGGAATTTAGATGAGGTGATTTGACAGCTACATGATGCTAATAGCAGTTAAAAACATTGTTTAGCTGTTTTACTGTCATTTAGCAGTGAACTGTAAATGTTGGTTAAGATGGCTATGACACTTTAACAGAGGTGAGAGAGGGGGGTTAAAAGCATGAGGCTGACTGCTTGAGTAATTTATGAAGAAGAAGTTGAGCACTTCCAGGCACAGTTACAAACACCTCTCTTCAGACTTGACCAGTGGCGTCTGTGCTGTCATGCGTACGGGGGTCCTGAGGGTCACACAGGTACTGAACATCAATCAAATGACTAGAATTGGCAGCATGACAAACACAGAATTAATTTGTGGTTGGTAAGATTTTTAAATGTTTTTGAAAAAAAAAAAAAAAAAAGTGTCTTACGCTCACCCAGGTTGCATCTATTTGACCAAATTTATTTTATTTTAGTGGTCCACTTTAGACATTCTACTAACTATAAGTAACTTTGCAACTACAAGTCAACCAACTCTCATTAGAGTATTAGTAGAGTATTAGTAGACTGTCTGCTTAATAACTGCTAACAATAGAGTACCTCAGGGATGACGTGTTTTTGTAGGCCAAGTTAGTGGGTTCCCTCGATCAAAAGCCTATGCATTTTTCCCATAGACTTTTGGAAAATCGCAAAAAATAAGCTCTGTGTTTAACAAAGGGTTATGACACTTACACGTTTTGTCTATCAAGATAATCTTTACAAGTTAACACAACGTTTATACATTTTGAAGCCTAAATAAAGTCGTCAGATATAAAAAGCTAACAGCAGGCTATAAACGGACTACAGCACATCATGGTTGCGGATCAACGTCACCACCACCAAGCTTCCTCAAACTTTATTTTAAAAACAACTTTATTTAAAAACATGCTCGCTGATTATGATCTGCGCTGTGTATGAATACTTATCCACTTTTTCATGAGAAATGCTGTCCAAATGTCCTGTTTGTCATGATGACGTCTAAAGTCCCCGCCAAAGGAAGTAGTCCCGTTTAGCAATTTGTTAGCAACTGCCGTTTTTATAACACAATAAAGGTTTAAATAATCACAAGCGGGTTATAACTGGTGTGTTTTATGTCATAGATCAAAACGTGAAAATATTTAGAGGCTTTGTTAACCACAGACCTTATTTCAGGCGATTTAGCAAAAACCCATTCAAAAAACTCATAGACTTTGAGGCGATGGAACCGGAAGTCCTAAAATGCTAACTCGCTTCCTAGTTTTGCCTACAAAAACACGCCATCCCTGAGATACTCTATTTATTTCGATGGTCCCCCAACAGATATTATACTGACTTTAGCTGCTGTCTGTAAGTTTTGCCTCTTTGTCGCCATCTCTGTTTGAAACCTGCAATTGCAGTTTTATGCGTAATTATTATCTTTACGAGGGTTGTGCATCGGCACACCTCCTCAGCGCGGATGAATCTAATGTTTGGTGTCAGTCACCGCACCGGTGTGGATACTGTACTTCAGAATCACAGATTGTAGTCTTGGAAGTATGACCAAAATAAGAATTTTGACCGGAGAATGTCATCTGAACAAGTAAGTATGTCTGCCACTTTTGTTCTGACTGAGGAAAAAAAAACATTACAGTAAATCGCATTGCCAGTGGTGATTAAATCTAACGATCGCTTACCTCGGATCACGTCAAATCGTGCAAATTATTATTATTGTTATACTTTGTTCTCAAACTGTTAATGTTAACAACATCAGCATTGCGTGACTATGTGTATTTAGTGTGTATTATCGTTACCTGTAGATTTCAATTTCTGTACAGTCTAATCTCTAATGTTAATTTGTCATACCATACAATCCACCATCAAAATTATACGTTTAATTATTGAAGCTGCTGTGAGAAAAGGCTATAAATGATCCGCCTCACGTGTGATATATAGCCTACTGCACAATGACGCAAAGACAAACGGCAACATGCTTGAATTTCCCGCGGAAACCCAATAGTACCACTCGAAATATAAAACATTATTACAAGCTTCCCGTTGTGAATCGGGCTGAGGTAAGGAGATATTTTCGAACACTGGCTGGTTATGTACATGCTCAAAAATTGATTTTGGATAATTTTTAACCAAAAAAAGTTATGGACAGCAGCTTTAAGTAAGTTTGGAACTTACTCTATTAACACGAACACATAAACCTAACCTAACAGTATACTAAAGTCTAGGCTATACTAATAGGCTACTCTAATATTACTACATGTCCAGAGTTAGTGGGCATGTAGTTGCAAAGTTACTTATAGTTAGTAGAATGTCATTGAAATAAAGTGTAACCAAATAGGATCCCGATTTAAAACAACTGTTTTCTGTTTTAATATATTTTAAAATTTAATGTATAACTGTGATGGCAAAGCTGAATTTTCAGCAGCCATTACTCAAGTCTTCAGTGATCCTTCAGAACTCATTCTAATATGCGGATTTGGTGCTCAAGAAACATTTCTTATTATCAATACTGAAAACAGTTTGTCGCCTAATATGTTTGTGGAAACTGTGATCATTTCTTTCAACATTCTTTGATAAATAGAAAGTTCAAAAGAACAATATTAATTTGAAATAGATTTTCTATATTATCTTTACTAAATATAGTGTGTGTATGTGTGTGAAAGAGAGTGAATGGTTGAATACAGCAGGGTAATGTGAGTGGTCTAAGGTTTGAGTTAGACCAGATGTCCTGACCTTTGGTTATAAGATACAGCTCTACTCCCTACAGGAAGACAGAGATGGATAAGGTGAGCTCAGAGCCACACACAAACACACACTATTTTGGGGGACCAAAAGCATGTTTGCACTCTTTCACCCGCTGTGTTCCCACCATTACATATTCTAATGATTCTCTTTAGCAGTGATGCTGAGGGAAGACAGAATAGAGAGTTTAGAAATTCATTTTTATCTATCATATCAGTCTTTAACCTCATCACCAAAGCTTCTGGTATGACCACACTTTTTATGTCCATAGATCAGTCAGAATGAGATTGCAGACATGCTGATCTATTAATAAGCTATTTATGGTGATAGTTTAAGTTTTAAACTTAAACTGCTGCTTCAAACAAAGAACTTTATATTGAGCTCTTATGGTCTGGATAGCAGTTCATAATCACAGTAGCCTGCTTTCCCAGCACACTAGTCCAAACCTATCATTAGCTTATGGTTACCTTGAAAGGCAAATACATTACAGACTGGGATAGAGCAGGATAGAGGGGTTTGAGGGACAAGGGCTCTAATCAAATACTGAATCACAGGTAAACAGTACAGCGTGTGGTACGTGTACTACCAGTGGTGTACAGATCAAAAATAAGAAATAAATCTAAAGATTACATTAATTGTAGTCCAAATGAAACATATTCATTTTCATTCAATTAAATGGACAGGAATAAAATGGATAGTAATTAAATGGATAGGAATAAACACACCTACATCAGACTTCCCCCCCAAAAAGGCAGGATAGAAAAGCACTTCTGGACCAAAGACTATGTTTTATTGCAGTTCCTGATGGTTTAAGATAGCATTATTGTTAACAACAATTGGGGTAGTTGTAACCCAAGACCATTTAAGGCAAGTTAGAATATGTTGTATATGCATTATATTGGACAGAACTGGCCTCTCATTGTCTCTAAATGCTTTATAGTATTTTTTTCTAAGCCTCACAGCAAGATTAGTAAAACCAAGGTCCTTTCATTTGTTAGCATGCTAGAACAGTTTTTACAAATAAAACAGGAACATAAAAACTCAAATCCCTGCTGCTTTGAATATAATGTTTAGACTGTTGTGTTTATGACAGGCCTGTGTTTGTGTGATTATAATGCTATATGTTTCAAATGACTGATGGGAGAATAAATGACTACCAGCCCACTGGCGGATCTGATCAGTGATTAGAAATGAGGATTTTGGGCTAACCAGTCACCACAACATTGGTGGTTGCTTGAGCATTTCTATGTGATTGTGAAGGTGTTCTATATTTTTGCTGTGTTTGTTGCTAGGGTGCTTGTTATTAAGAATTGTTACAAGATGCACTTAAGATCTCCCCAAAATGAAAATGCCAACATGAAAGTGCTAAATTTTGCCAAACACATAATTACTGAATATAATAAGAAATAATTATTGCTCTGGTAACACTGTGTGCTACCGTTGTTATGGGTGTTTGGTTAAAAGCATTAAATAATGTCTGTGGTTAACACAAGCTCAAGATATTTTTATATTCTACAACATAAAATACACCAGTACGCAGCCCTGCACGTGACATGCAGTAAAAAAAAATGTATATCGTTGCCACAAATTAACAATTCGTTCCCACAACTTACTAATACATCAGCACATTTTACTAATTCGTTCCCTCCTTTTAAGTAAAATGTGCGCACAAGATAATTCATTCCCTCATTGTACTAAATCACGCCACGTTGTAATAATTCATTCCCTTGTTTTAGGTATGTAAATCAAAATGAGGGAACAAATTAGTACAATGTGGCCACAATTTATTAAATCGAGGGAACAAATGAGTATATTGAGTGCAAGATTTACTAAAACGTCTTCCTCTGGCATTCCAAATAAATTAATACGAGTGGAAAATATTTTCTCCCTTCGACCACGTGCTCTCTGTTCTCTGCGGTGTCTCCTCCTAGCAGCAACAATTGCAGCCGTGTCACATAATGGGTTAAGACATGCTATTTTGTGTTAAATAATGGCGCAAATATCAGTAAAATGACTAGCACAAACATTAGTAAGTTGCGTGATTCATTTAAATATTCTCCTCCCATAAATTTTGGGAAAGGGAAACTCCTACAAATGCATGCAGTTGCAAGAAAAAGTATGTGAACCACTTGCAGAATCTGTGTAAATGTGAATAATTTTAACAAAATAAGAGAGATCATACAAAATGCATGTTATTTTTTACTTAGTCCTGTCCTGAGTAAGATATTTTACATAGAAGATGTTTACATATAATCAACAAGACAAAAAAATAGCTGAATTTATTAAAATTACCCAGTTCAAAAGTTTGTGAACCATTGATTCTTAATACTGTGTGTGGTTACCTGAATGATCTACAACTGTTTTTTTGTTTTGTGATGGTTCTTCATGAGTACCTTGTTTGCCCTGAGCAGTTAAACTGAGCTCTGTTCTTCAGAAAAATCCTCCAGGTCCTGCAGATTCTTCAGTTTTCAAGGATTTTTTGCATATTTGAACCCTTTACAGTAGTGACTGAATGATTTTGAGATCTTTTCACACTGAGGACAACTGAGGGACTCAAACACAACTAATAAAAAAGGTTCAAACATTCACTGATGCTCCAGAAGGAAACACGATGCATTAAGAGTCAGGGGGTGAAAACCTTTGAACAGGATGAAGATGTACAAATTTTCCTTATTTCGTTTAAATACCAATTTTTTTCATTTACTATTGCCCTTCGGAAGCAACAGAAGATACATGTTTCCCAGAAGACAAATTAAGTACAATTTACCTTGATCTTCAAATTCAAAAAGTTTTCACCCCCCGGCTCTTAATGCATTGTGTTTCTTTCTGAAGCATCAGTGAATGTTTGAACCTTTTTTAATAGTTGTGCTTGAGTCCCTCAATTGTCCTCAGTGTGAAATGGATGGATCTCAAAATCATTCAGTCACTGCTGTAAAGGGTTCAAATATGCAAAAAATCCTCGAAAACTGAAGAATCTGCAGGACCTGGAGGATTTTTCTGAAGAACAGAGCTCAGTTTAACTGCTCAGGACAAACAAGGGACTCATGAACAATCATCACAAAACAAAAAAACAGTTGTAGATCATTCAGGTAACCTCACACAGTATTAAGAATCATGGTTCACAAACTTTTGAATGGGGTAATTTTAATAAATTCAGCTATTTTTTTGTCTTATGGATTATATGTAAACATCTATTATGTAAAATATCTTACTCGGGACAGTACTAAATGAAAAATAACATGCATTTTGTATGATCTCTCTTATTTTATTAAAATTTTTTCACATTTTCACAAATTCTGCAAATGGTTCACATACTTTTTCTTGCAACTGTATACAATAAGGTCAGCTGCGTGTCTTTAGTAAATCCTGACAATAGTTTTTTAACGGCAAAAGAGGGTTTGCGCTGGCGCAAGCTGTTAGTAAATCTGGCCCTTTGTCTTGAAAAAGGCGATTGCTAACAAGTTGATAAATGGGACTACAGAGGTTGTCGGGGACATTAAATGTCAACAATCTAGTCCGCTTTTACAGCCTCATTGTGTTTATAATCATGCTCTTGCAAACTATTTTAACTTAAACTTTCAAGGAAAATGTTTTTCAAATAAAGACTGAAAGAGTTGTCAGAAGCTTAATGTTGGTGACGTTAAAGTCATGCGACTGTGGTGTAGTTCGTTTATAGCCTACGTTTAGCTTTACTTCTGGCAACAGTATTTAGGCTTCAAAATTCATAGTCGTTTTTATTTGAAAAATGTGTTTGAACCAAAAACTCTTGTTGGTCACAGAGCTTATTTTCTCTAAAAAATCCGAAAGCCAATGGAAAAATCCTTTTGGGTTTTTGTCGAGAGAACCATGGGTGAGGCTAACTTCCGGGTTGGCCTACAAAAACACATCATCACTGCAAAATCAGTCATCCTCTAATGAACCAGAGAAAGAGCTATACAAACTGCATGTAACGTCTTACAAGAGGTTAGAGGCTCTCATTATCGTTTAAGATAACAGTTCTTTTGGGAAATGTGCCGCAGAGATTATGTACAACTAAATATATTATGTTCTGCCTAATGCGTTAGTGGTCTTCATTCTTGTTTATCCTGTCATTACAACACTTTAAAAAGATTACCGTAAAAGTACAAATGCATAAACAAACACATTATCTTATTGCTAATCTCTTAGGTCTTGCCCATTTCATTTCATTCCTAACTATCATCCTTTCCCTGAACATTAGATTCCACTCCTCCAGAACGTACACACCCCCTCTTTTTCTTCATCCCTTAAACCCTGTCCCCTCAGCCCTACATTCCAGCATTTCACAGCCATAAACAACTATCAAGTTAATGGCTAAAAAAATCATTAAAAAGAGAACATCTGGGCAACACAGACAGCCAATCAGAAAGGCAGGGTGGGAGTGAAGCCCTGAATCGTGACCTCTGATTGGTCAGGCCTGGGGCTCGCACCTTGTTAAGTCAGTTCCTCTCATGTGCACAAGCTTTATGGAGCATTTAGAGAGGGTAAGAACCAGCGGGACGCGGATGGAAGGAGGGGGAAATACGAGTGAGGGCTACAGGCCCTCACAAACACATACGCACACACACAGACAGATGGTAACAGTTAGCCTCGCAGTGGTAGCAGCAGTCGGCTTCTCTGTTCTTTGGTTCTTTATGTTCTAAATCAGAAGCAGCCTGCAGCCTGACCCTTAATTTGGAGCTTGCTACAGTTTTAAGATGTCATTGGAAATTGAGGTGGAAAAAGTGTTTAGAAAATGAACTGAGGGAATAGGCTGCGGAGGAGGAAGAATTGCATAATTAAAGGAGAAGAAGAGTCTGGCTTTTTTCAATCAATGTCCTTCATTTCTCTCTCTTTTTCTGTCCGTGTCGCTCTCTATTTCTCTCCTGCTCGCTGTCCCTCCCCCTCTCGTGTTTGACTTTTCCAAATGTATGAATGTGGCTATTGAACGAGAAGGTTTGAGAGATAAAGCTGTCGAAAGCTTTCAGCTGAAATGAATCTTTAGAGCTGAACTGAATGAGTGTCTTACAGCTGGCATTTTTTCGGGCATAACAGAATTCACTTAGGCATTAGTGTGGCTTCATGCATTGTCCCAGTTTAGTGCAGTTAACCTCAAGTGCATTTTGACACCTGTCGCTATAAGACATGTGACAATTATTTCCATTTTTTAACAGACAAAAGGTAATATTTTGCCAGCACATTCACATGCAGCAAACATGTACACTTTTTTTAAAATTATGTGACAAAGTTAAATCAAAGACTGTCTTAAAGGGACTTTGGTTAAATAAATAAGACAATTTCATGTCATTCCAACTTTGTAATATTTTGTTTCTTTCATGAATCACAAAATGAGATATTAAGTAGAACGTATGCATGTATGTATGTATGTATACAAGTATATATATAATGTTAGTCACGTTTTGGGTGGGGAAAAATATTATTATTTTTTTTTTGTATCAGTGATGTTAAACCTGGTGTGACATGTCTAAAGGAACTGTGTTGTCAAAAGTACCGACTCCAATACCAAGTCGGTACTGAAATTTAAAAAATGTGACGCTTTGAGCGCTGTTGAGCAGATAAACCGATTGGCAGTTGTGTTCATGCACTCATCAGATATGTCTGTGATTGGCTACAATGATCAATGCTTCAAAAACATTTTGTAAATAGACATCTTTGATCTTTGATGCTCTTCACCAAGCGCTTACACAGATACACATGGAAGCATTTGAAAGCAGGCATCTATCAGCAGACCGGTCCACTGACAGACGGCTGCTTTCAAACGCTCCCGCTTTCAAATTTAAACACTTCCGTGTGCTTTCAAACGCTCTCGTGCGTTGATCATTGTAGCCAATCACAGACATATCTGATGAGCGTGTGAACACAATGGCCAATCAGAGGTGTTTACAAATCCGCTCAACAGCGCTCAAAGCGTCACATTTTTAAAACTTCAGTACCGTCTTGGTCTCAGACATTTTATGTAACATTTAGTTTTGGGTTTCAACTCAGAAGAAAAATAATAAGTGGAACGTCATGAGATCAAGTAAATGATGACAACATTTTGTCATTATTGTGTAAACTATACTTTGACACTTGTCAAACTAAAAGATGTGTAAACATTTGCGTGTAAACATACATATTCGTTTGTGTATGTTTGCATTGTACATAGTTTTGTGTTTTGTGTACAGTTAGGCAGTAAAATATATTATTTCAAATATAAAGCTGTTGTTGAAATTTTGCAGTCATGAATGAAAAATGAAAAATTAAATATGGGAACACAACAACATGTCAGACTGTTTTAATCATTAAACCCTGCTCTACTTTTACTCTTTTCTTAAATTGCTATAACATACAAACTACATTTAGACAAATTAAACACTGATCTTCACTGGCATAGGTCATACTATACTATACAGTAATATGTTTGTATACAGTATAATGTGTGTAAAACAGTAAATGGACCCCACTCACCTCCTCAGTGACCGGATGAATGTTTGGTGGGCTTTGTGTTCATAGTTGAATGGAACCTATGCTGCCAGGAGTAATTATGGGTAATTGGTGACACAATGAATTGATGACAGCTGTGGGGCTACACACATACACACACACACTACTGTGGAAATGCAAAGGACAGAATTGAATATTGAGTTCCTCTGACTGGTCACTGACCTGCACCACAGAGTCACTGAGGGGACACAATAAACCTATTCTCAAACCTTTACCTGCAAACCAAACAAACACATACATTTGTTACGCTGGACCTCAAAACCAGTCATAAGTCGCACGGGTATATTTGTAGCGATAGCCAACAATACATTGTATGGGTCAAAATTATCGATATTCCAGATTTTCAGTAGTTGCATCTCGGCCAAATATTGTCCTCAAAAATATAGATAAAAATATATATAAAATTTCCAAAAATTGACCTTATGACTGTTTTTGTGGTCCAGGGTCACATTTACCCTTACTACATACCATGAACATACATCTTAAGATACTTGTCAAACATAAATCTCATCATTTACGCACCCTCAAGTTGTCCCAAACCTGTATGACCTGTATTTTTGTTCTTCTTTGGAACACAAAAGAAGATATTTTAAAGAATGATTGTTACCAAACTTGTAACACTGAAACATTTCTCAAAATATATATTTTTCCCCACACAAGAGAGTAAGTTTTAATTGATATGAGGGTGACTTAATGATTTTAATTTTTGGATGAACTATCATTTAAGATATTTTGTTCTGCTGCGCTTAATCTTTTTTATAGCATTTTGTGTACATTTGTGTTTTTAGTATACACACTAAATTAAAACGTAAAAATGACAGCCCTAATTGTTCTTCTACTGGTGTCTTTTCAAAAATGGAGTCCTGAGGTTCCAGTATGTTCAGTTATTAGCTGCTACTATTACTGGTTATTAAGGGGTTAGTTCACTCAAAAATGAAATCCGATGGCTCAGTGAGGCCCGCATCGCCAGCAAGAACACTCGTTTTTCAATGCCCAGTAAGCACTAAAACATATTTAAAACAGTTCATGTGAGTACAGTGGTTCAACCTTAATATTATAAAGCGAGGAGAATACTTTTTGTGAGCCAAAAATAGCAAAATAGCGTCTTTATTCAAAAATATCTAGTGATGGGCGATTTCAAAACACTGCTTCATGAAGCTTCGAATCTTTACGAATCTTTTGTTTAGAATCAGTGGTTCGGAGAGCGTATCAAACTGCCAAAGTCACGTGAACTACTGAAGTTTCAAAACACTTATGACGTAACAAAGCCTTGTTTACTGAAATCATGTGATTTTGGCGCTCTGAACCACTGATTCGAAACAAAAGATTTGTAAAGCTTCGAAGCTTCATGAAGCAGTGTTTTGAAATCGCCCATCACTAGATATTGTGGAATAAAGTTGCTATTTTGTCATTTTTGGCACACAAAAAGTATTCTTGTCGCTTTATAATATTAAGGTTGAACCACTGTAGTCACATGAACTGTTAAATATGTTTTTAGTAGCTTTCTGGGCATTGAAAAAGAAAGTGTTCTTGCTGGCGATGCAGGCCTTACTGAGCCATCGGATTTTATCAAAAAAATCTTAATTTGTGTTCCGAGTAATTAATGACAGAATTTTCATTTTTGGGTGAACTAACCCTTTAAGTTAAAGTAATGTAACAGTCCACATTTTCCAAAAACACAGGCTTTTCAGACATATTTTGAATCCTTTTTAGAAATGTGAATGAACTCCAACATCTTGATAAGCTGGGGGACCTTTCAGCACACAAACTTCAAACACACACACACTTTTGAGTTCAGGCATGATTGGTTCAGAGCTATCTGTGGCTGTCTGAATTCAATGTTCAAAGATGTCTGTGGGGAAAAAAGACAGCGGTTGATGTGGGAATGACCTCCACTCAAACACACACTTTACCTACAGATAAGGTACGCATGCACAAACACAGACACATTAAAAGAAAATACAAAGAAGGAATTCTTTCTGTAGCAATTAAAAAAAAACTGTAGGGTTAACTGTCACACATTTGTATAAAGGGTGGGCAGAATAATTATAAAGTAAAGATACAAAACCACTGCTAGAGAAAACAAGCATATGTGCAAATGGATTTTGAAAAAGTCAAGACCAAACTTAGCATCCAGCGTTTTCTGCAGTAAAGTTCTTTCACAATTCTTGTATAACAAGAGCAAATACAAGCAATGAGCAAATGTGAATAAGGGGGATGAAGGGGGAGAGAAAGAGCGTCAGAAAGGAAGAAAGACGGAGAGAGAGAAAGACAAAAAGAGAGAGAGAGGCCTGTGCTTGTCTTTCAAATCTTTGCACTCAACAATCATCCAATTGTTCTGGAGAACACAGCCATAATTAGCAAGCCGTAACAGTCAGAAACGTCACATGCTGTTAATGTAGACGAGAGGAGACGGAGTGAGTGAGGAAGAGAGCAAGAGGAAAACCCGGGGGAGGAAGAGGAAGAAGCGATATCGAAAAATTGTGGGTGGGAAGAAAGGGGAATGTATCCTGTTTTACTTCCCCTCTTTGTTTCACTTTTATTTCATCTCCGTATCTCTTGTGTGCAAGTATGTGTGTTTACAAATGTACAAAGACACATATGCGGTCGTACACACACGGCTCCTCTGCTCGGCTTTCTTGTGTGTGTCCTGTTTCACATGGTTGAATGAGCAGTGCGTTAACCATCTAATGGGGCCAAAGGACGTGTCCGCTGAACTACACTGAATACACACACACACACTCCTCACTCACACTACACCTGAATGAGCACTGAGTTAACCATCTAATGAGGCCAAAGGACGTGTCCACTGAACTCAACACACACTCATACACACACACTAGCCCATTCTCTCTTGAAATGTTCCTCCTCATACAGCATCTGCTGATTCCTTTCAGACATTTAAAAGCATGGATTTAACATATCTCTAGCCATTGTCTTTTTTTAAAGTAATCCAAAGCAAGATTTTTAGGCCTAATGCATTATAGCACTATTGTTAATGCATTAAGGCATCCATAACGCCAAATTGCCAATTAATACATCTTATAATCAGGTGTATGTTCTCTTTAATAATTGTAACCACATTTATAATCTATAATGATACTTACCTACTTATGGATACACTTTTAAAGTTGGCATGAAATTGTCTATGCATGTTATTTATCTTACTGTGAACTATTCATCCCTGTGTATGTTTAATTTTTTTTACATTTTTTTGACATCGTAACTTCTCTCTGATGACTTATGCAAATGTGTCAAATACAGTTTTATGGCCAGTACATTTTCTCAATTTACCTGCCACTGACAATGTAATGCATGAGCTGGTGAATTTGTTCACCATCTCATGCATTACACACTTTTTAAAGAGTCACCGTGAACAAGTAAGCATTATAAATTTGTTTATACTTACACTAGCATTATATAATGGATTTTAAAGTGCATTATAAGACATTATGAACACCTTTATGGTGCATTATCTACAACTTAAATCGAATGTTTCCATTTGCTGTGCTGATTCATGCCCGTATGGGATGTGTTGCTATGGTGTATATATGTATAGATAAAACCTAAAGATGATGATGAGGCACCTGAGAGAGACTGAGTCTTCTGAATGAAAGACCATGAGCGGGGGAGAGATGACCCACTCAGATTAGCTTCATATGCACGGAGGCCTCTGCTGAAAGGCTCTGATCAGACTCTGCCCCCAGACTTCAGACAGACACAGAGACCTGGGCTAGACTGACCTGGGAATGGCACATACGGACAGAGGAGGGAGAGAATGAGATAACAGGAGTGGAATGGAGAGATGGTTGTTGAGGGATGTACCAGCTTGAGTTGCATAGTGAGTGCTGAGCTGTTTTCCTTTAACTTGAATGAAATGAATGACTGAACCATAATCACAATAAAACCAAATCAATCCTACTGATTAAACTACTGTGAGGAAATGAAACACTACCAAATGTTGTTTGGCACTTTAAATGCCCAAACAATTCATAGGATCTACTTTTATGTGGATTCTTTATTGTAATTTTCACTGTGATTAAAATTTATTTGATACTTCTAGCATTGAGGTTTAACCCTGATGTAAACACACAACGTGTGCTTATGTAGATGTGTGTGTGTGTGTGTGTGTGTGTGTGTGTGTGTGTGTGTGTGTGTGTGTTTAATGGCATGAGTAGGGCAGGAGATCGGTGCTGGCTATAAAGTATCTCATTAAAGCTGTCAGGGCTACAGTTCAAATCAACTACAGCTGTGCTGTGTCTGCCTGTTGAACTGCCTAACTGAACACTTCCCCAACAAACACAAACACACACACACACACACACACACACACACACACACACACACAAAAGTGCTTGACAGAAAAGCATTGGTCTTTTGGTACCTGTCCTATAAATAAATATCAGAAAGGATAAATTGGCGTAATTGTGCATTACAGTGCGTGTAAGTACTCAAATGAAGCTAGATCTGTCCCCTTTCAGAAATAGTGGCAATCAGACCAACAGTAAAAATGCAAGTGTTACATTGCTTATAAAACAATAAAGAAATTAATTTTAGGTACCTTACATTTTAGGCACCATATTGCCAGTTACTTTATTTTTACTATTTTCAGGGAAAATAATTCCATAATTGATAAAAGGCCTATATACTTTGCACAGCATAAATGAGTACAGCCCCTCTGAACAAAATTCAAAAGATGTATTTTCTTTATGATCACTAATACAGTTCATGGAAAGATGGCAAAACTAAAATGTATTAAACATATACATAATAAAACCTGAGAAATATATGTCATTAATAGCCATAAATTGGTAAATTAGCCAATTTTGTTTAAATTAAGGAATGCAGAAATGAGTACACCCTAGATTTAATTCAACAAATGTATAATATTCTAGTACTTAGTATGTCCTCCATAATTTTGAATATACTGCTCTGACCCTTCTTGGCACGGAGTGTACAAGTTCATGACAAATTGTCACATCTGTCCTGTTTAACTCCTGGATGATGAGCTCCTTAAATGCCCTGATCTTTAATGGGGAGTGTTGCTCAACTCGTCTCTACAGAATCCCCCACAGGTGCTCAAGAGTGTTAAGATTGAGTACAATACATGTCCACAGAAGGTTTCTCACCCTGGGAGAATGCATATCCTCATTGTCATGTTGAAAAAATGCCCAACAATGCAGGGAATGAGGAAAGGGTAACATCTTCTGTTTCAAGTTTGTGTATTAAATTACACAGTGGTGTGGAAATTCATGACAGCATTGATAAAGCACAACTCCCTCACACCTTTAGCACTCATACATCCCTATATAAGAGCTTTACTACCACTGAACTTTACTGTGGGAACCAGGCACTTCTCACTGTACTCCTCCTCTAGCAACGCCATAACATTTTGGATGCTGTTAGATCCAAAATGATTGATTTGGTCTCATGAGACCAGAGTATTGATTCCCAGAATCTATATTTTGTAAATATGGGCTTTGGATATGGCTAACTGACTTTATTGTGTTTTGGCTACAGTAGGTAGTTCCAGTGAGAACAACAACCTTGCATGTCACTTCTGCAGGCTGTCACTCTTTTCATACCTTTTGCTGTCTCTGAGACACTTGCTTGGTATTTCTCCCGCTCTTTGTCTAGCAAACAAATCCCTCATCACTAAATGAAAGCTTAAAATGAAGGCCTGATTATTTCAGGGGCCTTGTCACAAGTCCATAGTTTTTGAATTTCTGTGTTACTTTTGCTATATTTTTACACTTAAAACAATGATTTGATAATCCTCTTGTACCACTGTCCTTTTTTGTGCTAAGAAATAAGTCTCCTGGCAGTTCTCTCCCAAGTGGTTGCATTGTTGTCAGCATTAAGTCTGAGAATGATTCAGTGGGATATATAACACTTTTAATTGTCAAGAAATGACTTCTCTTTAAATGTTTTGGTTCAACATACTTACCTGTTGATCAAACATTGCCTTAAACTTACACCAGAAAAAAAAATATTTTATTTTATTTAGTAACTTTTAGGAAGGTGTACTCATTTTGGCTACACAACATTTTATCACCTTGATCAGAAAATCTTGTTTTCCTGAATAATTTTGACATGCTTCTTTGGTAATTGATTAAGCAGACTTGCTGGAACATTACACAAGGAGGGGGTGTACTCATTTATGCTGTGCACTGTATATATATATATATATATATATAGCTTGTTTTTGAGCAAATCAGTCGATTGAATGATTCACTTTTAATTGAATGATTCAGTGAGTCACTTATATTGCCACCTACTGACAATGGTGTTTCTTTCCTGAGTACCACTTGAATAAATGGATGTTTTTGAACAAAACATTTGAGTGAATGATTCAGCGATTCACTTTGGAATGAACGATTCAATGAGTCACCTGTTACCACCCACTGGCATAATGATGTAAGATACAGAAACAGTCCACTGAAAAGACTTGGTGTACTAAGGGTACCTAGAGAAATATCTAATTATTCAACTGACAAAAAAGAAAGTGTGGAATATTGGTTACTTTATGCACTCACAGCTTTCCATAATTAAAGGAGCCTGGCGAGAAATTGTCGAGGTGTTGCAACTAACTTCTAGGGAGAAGACAGCACAGCATCTTTCAAATGTAAGCTGAATGTTTTATCATTTTTGTGTTATGTATGTTTCAATATTTGTACATTTTGCACTATGAACGTAGGATACATAATAACTTATAGGCTATTAAGTTAGCAAGCATGCTAAAGCTGGGTAGAAAACAGCGAGTGCTTGCGTGTAGCAAGAAAAAAAATGCTATGCTGCCTTCACATGCTATCGGAAATTTAATAATTCTTACTTCTGAAGACGTGATTACGAGCTCATCGCTTTCAAGTTTCGAAATGGGAGGCCGTTCATGTGCAATTTTTACCTAGGAAATTCGATAATTCCGAGAGGACGTGAAGGGAGCATAAATCACGACGTACTGCATCTACATTCATCGTGTTACTTGTTACGTGACTTGCAGTACAGCACCATTGATCATATTTCAAATAAGAAAAAAAAAACTATAATGCAACCAAGGCCAAATTATGAGAAACAAAAACGATTAATTCATTGTTTAGCTGGGTCTTCAGGCTATGCAGTCTGTTAATCACATCAATATGCATATTTAAACGCCCCCATACCCTAATATAGTGCAATATTACAGCCATTTGAAGTGGTGTACAAAACTATAATGGACATTGAGTGGACTCATTCAGTCTAATAATGCACCTCAATAACGAGTGTACAACCACTGTACACCAAAAGGCTAGCTGCTAGCGAATACACTGTGAGCGTCAAGCTGAATGAATTCAGAAGATGGCATCTCCAGCATTTCTGGCACACTCATTGTCCGAATTCACTCACTCATTTTTATTCACTCATTTAGTGAACTGTGTTACTGGAGTAATGTAGGGTAGTGAATGAGGGTATAGGAGGCATTTTCTAATACATTCATAGACTAGATAGCTAGTACATAATTTGAGAAAAATGTAAATACATTCCTTTTCAGTTCATCTTCAAATCTTTCGGTTGTTTAGTTAATCATAACTGAGTCTGACTGTGCCAACTTTCATCCTGTCACCTCATAACAATTCTTTCTCTCTTTATCCATTGCTAACACCTTGTGGGCCACAGAGCATTTAGGAAGGAGGTGAGGATCATGAATGCTTAATAGACAGGGATGCCTCCCCTTTGACCTCAACCTGTAAAAGGGAAATGGGAGAAATACTTCAGTTACTCCGCATGCTTACAAAGAGCCGTTGCTCATATTAGCACAATAGCAATTCAGAAGAAAAGAGAGGAAGGGGGGAATGAAGTGTTTTGTTCTTTGTTACATTCTGTAGCTGATTGCAGACTGGACTATGGTGTCACATGACTTGAGTGATTCGCTCTCTTCTAACCACCACAGCCCCCCTTCCCATCACCCCACCGTGGCCCTCATCAGGTCATGTCAGCTCGAGTTTGTTGCTCCTGTAGTTTTTAATTCTGTCTGATAGCTGGACAAAAGCAGAGTGGAGGAACAGAGGGGGAAAGAGGGCGACTATGGTGCATTGTGGGTAATAATAAAGCATGTAGTAGGAAAAAATGGGGAACAAAAGCATTTTGTTATTATGTTTTTTTTATAACCCGTCATTATTGCAACTTTTCTTTTTCATTTTTCTTTCACTCTTTCTCCCATGCTCTTCCTCTTTCTTGTCTTGACTGAATGGATGTTGGTCCTTGTGGTTTTTTTTTTTTTTCTTGCTACCCATTCATATTACAAGACAAATGATGTTTTTCCAAAATCCAGAAACTAAGATCAGATTTCTTGACTCTGGATTCTCTCCAGTTTCTGCTAATAGCAGAATAGCACTTAGCTTTGACCTAAGGCCCTCTATGAATGACAGAAGCAAATGAAAAAAGAGAGGGGGAGGGAGAAAACGCGACCACACCAGCCTACAGCGAGACCATTATGTTTGATGAATCTGGCCACCGGTATGTGCCATTTTGAAGTGTTCTGAAGGGGATGTATGGTTTACATATTAATCGTGAGGTTGCCCAAAAGTTGTTCAGAGCTTGTGTGAAGACTGTGGGAGAAACACGAATTGTGAAGAGAATCTACTAACTCTCTCTCTCTTTTTCTCTCTCCCGCTCTCTTTCACACATGATAGAAAGAGCTCCCTCTGCTGAGCTTACTCGATCTCTGTCTAACTGTCTCTCTTTCTCTTAGTGTCAATCTACTGTGGGGCTAGTTGTCACACAGAGAAGTTGTCACAATGGCTGTAACACAGTAACTAAAAGGTTCTGAGTAAGAAGTACAGTTGCACTAATGATTATTTTGCATTTGCACAAGATTTAACAATGACATTATTGATGGTTGCTTTTTATGTTTTGTGCTGATTCAGTGATAGTTTTTTTGGTCATAATTGCTTTACAGTTATTTTGCTAAAAGGCCTGCAATAAACTGTGTAAAGGCAGATATTGTAACTTATCCCATGTGGTGTGACAACATGCCTGCCCCATTGATCACAAGAGGAACTGTATCTTTTTTCCAGGGCAGTAATGGTGCAAATGTTCATTAGTTTTTATGTAGCCATGGCTTTACAGTAGTAGTTCTCAACCAGGGGTCTGGGGCCCACTAGGGGGCCTCAGTAAACTTCCAAGGGGGAGATTTGAAATAAAAAAACAAGCATTAAAATAGGCCAAAACAGCTAAAAATCAATATATTTTAATTTAACCCCTCAACAACTAAAGACCGGAACACACCAAGCTGACGGTCGGCCGTCGGGCAGTTTTTGTTCGGCGGCCGACAAAGTTTTCTCAGTATGTTCCGCACCGTCGGCTGAAGTTGGTCCTCGTTGGCTTTTTTCGGCCGATTCGACATGTTGAATCGGCGTCGGAGCTTGTCAGTCAGTCGGGCCATATGATAATTCTAATTGGCTGTTCAGCTACTGCCACCTGCTGGTACGGAAAGGCATTTATTCATACGCAGGCGTAGACCGAACGTGCTACTTGGCCGTCGGGTGTCGAGCGTTGGTATGCGTTGGTATGTCAGGGCAACTTTGGACCCAGACGTTGCCAACGTGAGCCAACCCCTCAGTCTGCTTTCGTCGCCACTAGTTCGTTGGCATCTGCTTGGTGTTGGCATCAATGTTCACTGGAGTCGAAAGGTTTCAAATGCCTCCTGGAGCTCAGAAAAGGGCCAAAACTATTTTCTGTCAGACTTCCATCAGATTTAAGTCTGAGAGGAAAATGGAAGCTTGGATTAACAAGGGATTTTGGCACAAAAGCTTTGCCATAATGAACCCAGAACATCTCAGCCTCAGGCACCCATAGACAGTCTCACAGTCAAAAGATCAGGACCCCCAAACCTCTCTAAAAACACACTTCAGCCAATAAACAAGAGCATTACCTGTCTGTTAGATCAGCTTTCCAAAAATTGGACTAAAGTGTTTACATGACATTTAAAAAATAATTATTGATTTAGTCTGACTAAAAGCGATGTAAACGTCTCTCCCAATGCCACTGACTAGCAAGTAGTTTCATAGCTGTGAAGTAACAAACTTTACAATTAGGAAAAGCGTCAATACAGGACAGAAAACTGCACTTGTCGAGTGATTTCATGGGACTTTAACCCTTTACATGTAACACACACGTCAGCATTATAACAGACGCCTAGTAGTCTCTCTAAATGAATAAGTAGGGGGTGTTCTGTTTTCTCAGCCCACAGCTTCATGAATCTGACAACTATAGGAGACAGGAAAAAAAGCTAAACCACAGAGACATTTTCATGACATTTGGAGTGCTACTGCTACCCCAGCCAATAACCAAACTTAACCTGTGCAATTAGAGCATGTTACACCGTCTGAGGAGGTGCTTTGAAGCTGTCGGCACCAGACATAGATAATAAAGGGCTCTGCTTTGAACTGGTCAGATGAGGACTACTTAAATTAAAGCTGTCATGCCTCAACATCTTGTGTCCCATGACATAAAGTAGTCTGTTACTTCTATAATTTTTGTTTTTTCAGACAGTGAGAGCAAGGCCTCACCCAATGCTAGATGGATTTAAGCATCATTGAATAGTAATTACAAAAGTAGCTTTAGACTGTTGACTATATTTTAAAGGAATATTCCGGGTTCAATAAAGTTAAAGGCAACATGAAATGAAAATTCACAGTATCAATGCATGTTATAGATCTTATTGATTTATCCTATTTTGATTTATGTATGTATGTATGTTTTGTTGTTGTTTTTACCTCATGTTTAAAAGGTTTAAAGGTAAACTATGTATTTTTTTTTTTTTTTTTCAGAATTTACAAAATTTACATAATGAGCGAGTAGCCTTCATCATGAATCCATCTTCCAAACTGTACTTTTGTCTTGATCCTGAATCGCAATGGTATGCCTCTAATAAGTGTTTATAATCTGACCGTGTTTAAGTGTTTTAGACCGGGTGGGACAACAACCACTGTGGAGTAGCCCAGTGTCTACGTGACTCGTCATATCCATAAACAGAGAGCAGTAGCTCCTGCTATAATGTTCTTCTGCAAGATGCATGCAGTTTTTTATTTAACTGCTAGAGCGCCAAAATTTACATAGTGTACCTTTAATCAAAAATGACAGACTTCTCTCTGGTCACATATGCTGAACTTCTCCAATCATTTAGTCCACTTAAACCCTTCACAACCATCTGCAAGCTTGCATTAATTTTTGAGTCCCACGGCCACATTTCAAAATTCAATCAACAACCGATGATTAAAACCAAGTCCCCGCCCTACATTTTTTTCTATTTCGATAATTTGTTACACTCAGATGTCCATCAAAATACAGAAGGATCTGTCACTACTTATTCTAAGCTTTATCAACAGCATTAGTGACATAAATTTGATTGCCTCAACAAGTAATTTTGAATCGTTCCTTGTTTTCTTTAAAAACTGCAAAAATCAAGGTTACAGTGAGACACAGAAGTGAATGGGGCCAATTTTTAGGATTTAAAAGCAGAAATTTGAAGCTTATAAGTTTATAAAAACACACATGAATTCTTCTGTTAAAACTTGTGTATTATTTGATCTGTACAGCTGTTTAAATCATTATTTTTTACAGTCATTTTAGTGTTTGTGAAGTTGATTTGTCATGACAAAGTAAAATTACATATAACTTTACACAGAAACAGTTAGTACTGATTTTTTTTCGCACTAAATTCATGTTAACATGCATATTGTTTACTTTTGTTTATGTTTGGATGAGTTTTGCTCATGTTTAGCTCTGTTTTCTGTGTTTGAGTTAGTTTCCTTGGTTACTCATTGTTTGATTATCATTTGTACCTGATGTTCATTAGTTTCTTTGTGTTTAAGCTCTGTGTTTCTTTCATTTGATTGTCAGTTCTCATCACATTTTAGTTTGGTTGTTCCTGGAATTGTACCATGTAGTTCATTATGATGACGACAGCCTGCATGTGTTTTTCCTCAATCCTCGAGGGACGTTCAAGAAGTACATGGACTGGGTACTCCTTCACGATGGTTCCCCCTTCACCATCTGTGAGAGCAAGGAAGAAAAGAGTGAACCATTCACAGCCACCAGCCCAGCAACCGCAAAGCCAGAGCCCACCGCAGACGCTGAGCCAGAGCCTGCTAGGATACCAGAGCCAGAGCCTGATCCACAGATTTCCCCAGAGCCCAGATGAACCAAGTCTGAACAGGTACGTGAGCTGGTAACAACACTTGTCCCTGTGGATATACTGGTGGAGTATGAGGGGATGGAATCAAGCCCTGTCCCTTCTGCTCAGGTGGATATAGAAGCGCTGGACTCTGAGTCATTCAGACGCATTCACTCAGGAGAGAGTGCAAAAAAGACAAGGTGTTTTTCATTCAGTGAGTCTTCAGCAATACCTAACTTTCAACCGAATACCAGGTTTTTCATTAAAAAACCACCAATTTCCAAGTCTCCACCATGGCTCCTCCCTCCCTCGACTCCACCATGGGCCTTCATACTGGGGTTCATGGGGATTCCATTCTGGCTTCTTCAACTGTCATCTCCACCCTGGATCCCGTGTATGTCCCTTGTGCCTGTCCTACATCCCCCCACCTAAGCCCCCACCCAAGCCCCCACCCGCCCTCTTTTGGACTTTTTTGTGTAGTTATTGTTATAGTAAAGGTGCGTAAACGGGCCTTCTTGATGGGGGATGTAAGGGAAAATCTGGGTTTTGTTTCTGTTAGGGTGGGTTTTGCTCATGTTTAGTTCTATTTCCTGTGTTTGAGTTAGTTTACTTGTTTACTTATTGTTTGATTATTGTTTACACCTGATGTCCATTAGTTTCTTTGTGTATTTAAGCTCTGCGTTTCTTTCAGTTGATTGTCAGTTCTCATCATGTTTTAGTTTGGTTGTCTGTTCTTGTTTTCAGTGTCCTGAATTCATTGTAAAATAAACTTTAATTACTGCATTTAGATCCTGCACTCATCGTTATTTCAACCAACTGTGACATATGTCACAATTGCTGTCGATTGAGCTTAACTTGTGCTGAACCCAGAATATTCTTTTAAAAAGCAAATTTCGGTCAAAGCTACTAAACTGCCATCTCTTTTCTGTCTTTCTCCCACATAGTGCTATTCACACAATCTTCCCCTCCAGAAGCTACATCTTCTCCTCCAGAAGTTACATTTTCTGATCCCATTGATCCAGTTGGGGTGAGTTGAGCCAGTGTCTTATCAATAATTACTGTAGGATGTGAACATGGGAAATTGTTGTCATATAAACCCCCATGAACACAGACACACACACCTGCCTCTGTCTAATAAAAATGGAGCTACTGAGAAGATGGAGACACAGACATTGACTCATGGATAAAGCTCTCTATACCTTCATCGACTTGGTAACCTGTATGTGTGTGTAATTGATTTGGGCAGAAGGTCTAGAGAGGAAGCAGCACCGAAATCTATACCCATAAACCTGACTCTGTTTAGAGGAACTGGAATCTTAATATCACTGTTTCTTGATTCACAGTCTCCTTCTGTCTGGCTTCCTAATGTTTGATTTCAGTGTAAATCTATAAGTTCATTATTTGAAGACACTAACACAAGCAGTGATTACACACATTTAAATGCTGAAAAAATACAATTGCTAATGGGGTAATAAAAAACTTGAAATAAAGTTACATTGAAATAAGTCAAAAATCTAAAAGTAAGTCTCAACATCTTACACAATTTTGCTTCTAAATTCTAAATTGCTTCTAGATTTACTTTTAAATATATAATATTGTACATTTATATTGTTGTAAGGAGGTTTATTGGTAACACTTTACAATACCGGTGCACTAATATGCATTAATTCATGCTTAACTAATGCACAGATAATCATGTTTTAATGTATGACTCATGAAGAACTAAACCATATTAATGATTACTGCATCACCAACTAATAAAGTTTCTATATGATTAATAGATTAACTAATATATGAATTGTTATTAATTAAATGTGTCATAATGTATTAATTCCTTAATAACATATTTTATTAACTAATAGTGTAAGTTAATGTGTTAATTACCACAATGATTTGAAGCCATGTACTTCAACTTCCAGTTGTCCGCTTTAATTAATCATTAACTAATGATTTGCAAATGTATCATTATGTTATGACTTTACTTGTTGAGGCACATGACTATTAACTATGTTAAGTAATATGTCATTATGGTTTTGACATCTACACTAAGCCATGGATTTCAATTTCCAGCCATTTAGAACCTGTGATTCCACTGTACCAGATGAACTGCTGCATCCAGAATCTTGTTGTTCATGGCACAGGAATATGTCAGGTTAAGCTTGAGGTCTAGGATTCAAAGGCAGAACACTGAGAACATGCAGCCGGGCACTGCTATTTCGTAACACTGTGTCAAGACTGGGCAAAGAGAATAGAACCCATTATAATCAGTGATAGTGATTCAACACTGGATTCAACACGACGCAACACAACACAACAAAACCTCACTTCTGTTATGAAGGACAAATGGACTTGCAATGGTCTGTCATGTCAAGTGTAAACAGCTGTTGCGGCATGACTCGATAATGGTCGCATCCAGTTTAAACACAGTGCAACATCAATCTGTAGTTCAGATTCTGGTGTGCTGATATTTGTGTGCAGCCCAACTTACCCATCCTTCAAACACATTCTCTGACATTACACTCACTGCATGTGCAACTGTCAAACCCATTAATTACATATTACTTAACAATTAGTTAATAGTCATGTGCCTTAACAAGTAAAGTCATAACATAATAATACATTTACAAATCATTAGTTAATGATTAATTAAAGCAGACAACTGAAAGTTGAAGTACCATTGTGGTAATTAACACATTAATTTACACTTTTAGGTAATAAAATATGTTATTAAGGAATTAATACATTATGACATGTTTAATTAATAACAATTCATATATTACTTAATCTATTAATCATATAGAATCTTTATTAGTAGCTGATGCAGTAATCATTAATTAATGGTTTAGTTCTTTGTGAGTCATACATTAACTCATGATTATCTGTGCATTAGTTAAGCATGAATTAATGCATATTAGTGCACCAGTATTGTAAAGTGTTACCGGTTTATTTTACTGCAAAACAAGGCAGAAATAATGATTAAGAAAATTATTTTTTTTAAATGTGAAGTCTGCACAGTATTCTACAATTGCCAATTTAAATTACTCTTGATATAAAGATATACTGAAATAAGCAGAAAATCTCTCTCAAATTCTTACGCAATTTTGCTTCTTAATTAAATTCTAAAATCTAAACTCTAATTAGCTTCTAATTGTGCTTCTAAATATATCATATAGGCCTAATATATTACATTTATTCTGTTTTAAGGATGTTTATTTTACTGCAAAACGAGAAATACAGCTTAAGAAAATTATATTAAATTATGTGAAATGTGAAATCTGCACAGTATTTTATTAATTATTATTTTTACAATAAAATTAATTTTATAAAGTATTTTTAAAACTTGTTTTTCAACACATTGTCATAAAAGGAACATTGTATGGCAAAGCAGTTCCATGTGTGCCTGTCATTATTCGGTGTGGATGATGAATAGAGCAGCATATGGCATTGACTGATGTTGCCGTGTCGATACGGTGCGCTCGCTTGCTGATATGTAACCAGTCAGATAAAGTCATGTGTGGAGATACCTTATCTCTCACTGTGGACCAAATCAATAGACTGTCTCTCCCTTTTCGCCTCTCTGTCCCTCATTTTCCTATGTTCCCCTCCCCACCTTACCCCACAACACGTTTTCTCTCTCTGCTTGTTTTTTTGTTTCTCTGTTTTTTTTTTTTTTTTTTTTCTGGTTTATTGACCATGCCTTGCTAAGAAACACAGAATCATTATATTTGCCATATTTGAAACCACATACAGTACCTCAATATTTGTGTGATTGAGTATCAACTTACTTATTTACAGCGGACAAACTTTTTCAAACTCTAGTTCCCATGTCAACTGACTCTCCCCTTTCTAAGGCCATTTCATGCCCTTTGAGTAAAGTGAGATGACTTGCTGAAATTATGAGGAAAAGTTATATTATAATGACCCCACAACATTATAATAGATTATTTCTCTAAAAAAAAAAAAAGAAAAAACTTGCAGCAGTCGGCCTATGTGTTTCACGTTTGCAGGATCCATATCACACAGTCCATTGTGCTGCCCCTTTAAAGTAATGAAGCTTGTGATGAGTGACACTTCATTACTGCGTAAAAAAACCCAGTGATCATTTCTTTTGTCCAGCATGGAAACAGAGCACTTTCCCTTCAGTTGAACTCTCTGTCACTGGATGGAAGTGTTTGCTATTGACCAACCAACCTATTTGATCTGTAGGGAGACTAAGCTAGCTTGAAAAGGTGATGATGACAGACAAAAAATTCATGAGACAGCGTTTTAAATAGATTCAGTAAAGCATCTTTGTTGTAGTTTTTTTAAACAAAAGTTGATTCAATTCTTATCTTAGAGTTTCACTATGAAGTAACCTTTACATTGTATTTGTTTCGTCACTCTAATAGTGGTTTGACTGTTGTGTTTTACTGCTGTCAGTTTATCCCACCACTCATTATCTCCACCTATTAGGGTCAAGTCATTTGAAACATGCAGCAGACTTCTGCCATAAACTGCCAGATCATAAGATGTTTTGTGTGTCCTTATGTATAGATCTTATCTGTATTATATAGCTCTCTGTATCTCTTCTCCCCTTCCCATAATCGATTGATAGCTCTCGTAAATTCCTCCTGTGTGATTGCAGTAAGACAAACAAGGGTGTGCATCTTCAAGCTAAACAATAAAAACATTCTTCTGTGGTTGCTTCCTGAATCAAAACTGACATCAGGTTCAGAACATGGATTGTAAAGATAATTTAGATAAAGGATGATGTCACATTTATTTTAAACTTGGAATTAGACATTTAGTCAAACTAATTTTTTTTTAAAAAATGTTTTTTTTTTTTCTTAAAGGATTAGTTCACTTTAAAATGAAATTACCCCAAGATTTACTCACCCTCAAGCCATCTTAGGTGTATATGACTTTCTTCTTTCTGATGAACACAATCGGAGTTATATTAATAAATATCCTGCCGCATCCAAGCTTTATAATGGCAATAAACGGGGTATGAAGCTCAAGTAAGTGCATCCATCCATCATAAACATGCTCCACATGGCTCTGGGGGGGTTAATAAAGACCTTCTGAAGTGAAACGATGCGTTTGTGTAAGGAAAATATTAATATTTAACAGGTTATAAAGTAAAATATCTAGCTTCTGCCTTACAAAGAAAGTGTAACGCCTCTCGCAGTTCAAAATGCTTACGCTATGTCCTATGCCTTCCGTATTCAACTATGAAAAAACACGTCACGTCAGTTGCGCTTTTTCCATAAGTTGAATACGGAAGGCCTTTATTTACCCCCCGGAGCCATGTGGAGTGTGTTTATGTTGGATGGATGCACTTTCTTGAGCTTCAAACTCGTTGGTCCCGTTCACTGCCATTATAAAGCTTGGACGCATCAGGATGTTTTTAATATAACTCCGATTGTGTTCATCAGAAAGAAGAAAGTCAGATACACCTAGGATGGCTTGAGGGTGAGTAAATAATGGGATAATTTTCATTTTAAAGTGAACTAATCCTTTAAGTCTTTAGGTAAAAGTCCATTCCATTAGACAGACAGACAGACAGATAGACAGATAGACAGATAGATAGATAGATTGTTAGAAAAAAAAGTAGCAGCTAAAACATATTTTTAAATGGATTAAGTGAATTACATTGGGCAGCAGATGTAACTCCTGTGTGTCTCCATCCTCATTTCTAAAAGTGCTTTAGCTTTAGATAGCGTATTTAAGCCTAGCTAGACTGACTTTTTCTGTAATGGCTGGAAAGCAGAGGAGAAAGAAGAGGGGGTATTGACAGGCTTTTGTTGAGTGCTGGCTCCAGGCATATTAGATTAAGACAGACAGACTGTGATGGAGCAGTCAGTAAAATATGATTAACCAGTGATCAGTGCTGGCTCATGAAACTGTGCTAAAGATAAAGAGACCCATTGAGGAGATGTCTTCAGATCTAAGAGATTAGCCAAATGCTAATATTAAAGATAATTTTATAAAGAGAGAGAAAGAGTTTTCCCTACTTTGCACCATTTCAGTTTTGATCCAAATGCCAATATAGGTGCCATCGGTTGATTTCAGGGGCAGATGCATGAGCAGATAACATTCATAAAGGATCACATACCCATCATTACGGAAATTCAGTTTTTATTCATTATATATATATATATATATATATATATATAGATATATATATATTCTTGTACCCAACAGACAGGAATGTATTGCATGTGTATCTAAAGTTTATTTAAATCCTTTAAAAATCAGTTTGACTTGCATGCAGCATGGGTAAATATTACATGTGTGTATGAATCAAAAGTAAACAGATTCAATCTGAGATAAAACCAGTCCAAACAATGACTCAAACATTCAGCCAGGAAGGATACTCGATTTGTTTGTACAAGTTTAAAAGCCAACTCAAATCTTGTGTTTGAAGCATACACACAGCCTATATTAGTCAGTCACAATCGTTCACAAAATTGTGAATTATGAATCTGATAACATGTAACAAACGCACTGTATGTGAGAAGTGTGAGAAGGTATGTGTGGCTGTGAAAAATTCAGAACAGAAATATAGAAAGCAAGTTCCAAAAATAATGTTTTGCTAACGTTCCCATAAAGTTCAAAATTCAATTGTATTTAATTTCCTACTGTATCGGAAAGAAATATGAGAATATACATACATACATACATATATATATATATATACAGTGCACAGCATAAATGAGTACACCCCCTCTGAACAAATATAAAAGATGTATTTTCTTTATGATCACTAATTCAATTCATGGAAAGATAGCAAAACTAAAATGTATTAAACATATACATAATAAAAACTGAGAAATGTCATAGCCATAAAATAATTGCAGAAATGAGTACACCCTAGATTTAATTCAACAAATGTATAATATTCTAGTACTTAGTCTGCCCTCCATAATTTTGAATATACTGCTCTGACCCTTCTTGGCACGGAGTGTACAAGTTCATAACAAATGGTCACATCTGTCCTGTTTAACTCCTGGATGATAAGCTTCTTATATGCCCTGATCTTTAATGGGGAGTGTTGCTCAACTCGTCTCTACAGAATCCCCCACAGGTGCTCAAGAGTGTTAAGATTGAGTGCAATACATGTCCACAGAAGGTTTTTCACCTTGGGAGAATGCATATCCTCATTGTCATGTTGAAAAAATGCCAAACAATGCAGGGAATGAGGAAAGGGTAACATCTTCTGTTTCAAGTTTGTGTATTAAATTACACAGTGGTGTGGAAATTCATGACAGCATTGATAAAGCACAACTCCCTCACACCTTCAGCACTCATACATCCCTATATAAGAGCTTTACTACCACTGAACTTTACTGTGGGAACCAGGCACTTCTCACTGTACTCCTCCTCTAGCAACACCATAACATTTTGGATGCTGTTAGATCCAAAATGATTGATTTGGTCTCATGAGACCAGAGTATTGATTCCCAGAATCTATATTTTGTAAATATGGGCTTTGGATATGGCTAACTGACTTTATTGTGTTTTGGCTACAGTAGGTAGTTTCAGTGAGAACAACAACCTTGCATGTCACTTCTGCAGGCTGCATCTTACTCTGTGAGATAAACAGTCACTCTTTTCATAGCTTTTGCTGTCTCTGAGACACTCGCTTGGTATTTCTCCTGCTCTTTGTCTAGCAAAAAAAATCCCTCATCACTAAATGAAAGCTTAAAATGAAGACCTGATTATTTCAGGGGCCTTGTCACAAGTCCATTGTTTTTGAATTTCTGTGTTACTTTTGCTATATTTTCACACTTAAAACAATGATTTGGTAATCCTCTTGTACCACTGTCCTCTTTTGTGTTAAGAAATAAGTCTCCTGGCAGTTCTCTCCCAAGTGGTTGCATTGTTGTCAGCCTTAAGTCTGAGAATGATTCAGTGGACTATATAACACTTTTAATTGTCAAGAAATTACTTCTCTTTAAATGTTTTGGTTCAACATACTTACCTGTTGATCAAGCATATATATATATATATATATAAGGAAAGAAATTACCAGTTGTGGGTCTTTCATGCAGATAACTTTTGATAATGATTATTTGATAATGATAATGATTTAAAAGATAATGACCAAACATATCTTTATAAAAGTTCACAATGTAGTTTCAGATGAAATATAATGTGGATAACATTGAATAAATGTTTTTTTTTATCAGGTTAGATACTGATTATTAATCACTCAAAACCCACCTCTCACCCACCCACCATGTTTGTAGTTTTTTCATTCTTTTTATTCATGTTTGTAGTTCTAATCGAATCCTCATCCAAAGTGCAATGGGTTGTAGGCAATATTAGCTGTTAGAGTGTGCAGGGATCTAGGAAATATTAAACCATTCAGGTATCTTTGGTATACTAATTTCAGCATACTACGATTTGGGAATTCTAATTCTAATTTCAAATACTAATTAGGATGGATAGTATGTGAATTGGGACGCAGCACAGATAACTTTGAACAAACATTCTATTAACATTACTAATGTTTGTTCATAACTTTGAGAGAACCTTGCCAGAACGTAATCTAAAGCTCTGAGAACGTTCCCTGTTAGCTGGTTTGGCATGCCTTGATTTCAGTCATTGCTATATTGGTGAAGAGACTGATGGCAAGGACTACACAATTATTCATGCACTCAACACACAAACACATCCACTAAGCCAGACTGACTCCTCTACAGAAAAATCCTGGCTCCTTTTCAATAATCAGAGTCTATAAATTAATTCTTATTGTTGGGGAGTAGCTCCCTCCTGCTTACTTTTCCTCCCTCTCTCTCTCTCTCTCTCTCTCTCTCTCTCTCTCTCTCTCTCTCTCTCTCTCTCTCTCTCTAATGTGTTTCATACACTCAGCTGCTGTCCACATAAAATACCAAGAGGTTTTCCAGCAACCTACTGTACTTTGCCAGTGATCATATTTCTCTTCCATAACTGACCAATCAGATGAGACTTCACCAAACGCTTTCTGCCATCTAAAATCTTCTTAAATTCAATGTTCAAATTTACTGCCATATGAGAAAACAAGAGATGGTTAATTGTTCATGATTATGCATTGTTTTGTCAGCTTTATTTTTATTTTGATAGACAAATGGTGCATATCTTTCATTTTAATTGATGTTTAGATTGATAAATGTGATATTAAACAAGGTCAGTGAACATTTAGATCATTTTCTTGAGTTATACATATATAAATTGTATACTGAACACACTTTATAGACAGTTGACAGTTGTATAATGGGTGGCCCCACAAAAGGCCTTTTACGAAAAGATAGACAAAGAATGTGTATGTGTGCGCATGTGCGTGTATGTGTAAGATGGTGAAAAAAAGAGCACTTAGCTTTAAAGTGCTTTTCCGTACTAATGGAGGAATATTTTGTGTGGTTTAAGGAAAAGCTTCCATTTCGACTAATGAACCCAGGTCATGTAAATATTTAGACACCAATCCAAACTATATCCAGACATGTATAGTGCCCTAAAAAGCCCCGACTATCACACATGCACCCGCCTCCTCCAACAGCAGCAAACATAAAGCATACTATATCCCTCATACTTACAATACAATATACAAAAAGTTAACTGTTTAAAATAATAACTTTTAAAACCATATATATATATATATATATATATATATATATATATAATAAAAAACAAAGATATGACATCCAAAGTATGTAAGGTAGTACAACTAGATCTCTTGTATTGAATCCAAAAGGTTTTAATTATATTTTGCTACACATAAAGGTATTTTTAAAGATTTTGAAGTCATTCAGTTTAACCGTCCAAAGGCCAATATGGCCATTTCATTTGTGATTAAAATATCTTAAAATGTATTAAATGTATATATTTTTTATTCTGGCATGATTTTATAACATCATATATCAAAATGGAATTAAAATTATGTGTAGAAGTCGTTGCTTTGTTATGAGGAAGAATGTCCGGAAAAATGAATTTCATTGATGTCATTCGGAGTAACCAATATAAAGGAACCATTTTGGATCAAGTCATTCATGTGGTCAATATCATGTGACAGGATGTGACATCATTCAGACACCTGCAAAGGACCACATGGTCATGAAGCAAAGTAACAAACTCTCTTTTAACTATTTAAAAAAAACATGTTTTCACTTGCTCATACGCATGTCCCGAAAATCAGGTCATTCGGTACAACCGCTATAAAACATGTAAAATGTTGTAATATTTTAAAAACTTGTACTAAATATAAAATGTTTGATTTTCCTTTTGCTAGCTAGCTAGATATCAGCTTGTTAGCATTCGGTATAACCAAGTGTCATCCGCTAAAACCAACATTTTGGTTACATTTTCTTCATCTCCAAATCACCATGAAATCAAAATTAAGATAAAAATCTAAATCAAAATTCTTATTTTTTAATGGAATACTGTAGTATTTATTATAAATGGTTTATCCATGCACATCATCATTATTATTGTTTTAATTCATGTGCCCTTGTAATCTTTAATCAAAATAACTTCCCCTCCCTCTTGCAGCGACATCTCTTCTCTTCTTTGGGGAAAAAAGACAATAGGGAATAAAAGACTATTGCAACTTCCTTTTTAATGCCGACTTTAAAGGTGCTGTTTGTAATTTTTTGACTGTACTAAAGCATAAAAATACTATAGTATGTTTTCAGATATTTAGGAAATATGTTACGTTCACATACTCATTTCTCTAAAAAAAACAATACTACAGCCAGTTATTTTACTTTGAAATGTGACGGAATGTCTGTTTTTGTTTTGGTCTGTGTGATTCCGCCCACTGCCAATTTACCCAATAGTATTTTGACACCCCGTGTTGCCAATTGGCGGAAAACACAGCGTATTGTAGCCATGGAAGCCAGCAAACAAACTGGTCAACAATCGTCAACCTCATAAGGTCAAACTAAATACTATTTGAGCTGTTTTATTTTCTATTCATTTTTATGAAATTTGCCATTTTTTATAACCAAAAATTTGGGACATAAATACATTTAGAAATCTCAATTTGTTGTATTCACTCAGTAGGTGCTACCTAGTTTGGGACTAAATGCTGATTTGTAGTTTTAATATATAAGAAGCCGAAAATGGAATGTTTATTTACACTTAGTGCAAAGTGAATACTACTGTTTTCACTTTTTGTTGCTATTTACACTAAGAGTAAATAGCATCTATCGCTAAAGAGTATCGCTAGGTATCGCTAAAAAGTCAAGACCAAGTGTATCATATATGTAGAAAGCAGCTAATATAATATTGTTAATAAAAGTGTTATCAGATCTACATTTTCAAATGTATTAGACATGAAATTAATTATTTGTATGAAGGCTTTTCTGGGCATTGACGTGTCACGTACACATGAGTGTACATGTGTGGGAGTCGGTGTGTTATCGGGAGATCGGATAGCAGAGAGTGGTTTAGTCAGTGTGTAACAGAAGGTCTCTGTTGGTCTGAGGTTCCTGTCGCCTAAGTCTTGTGTCTCCAAACGCTCTGGGGGAAACAAGAATCTCCTGCAACTGCTGCTTCTAATCTAGTCAGTAACCACACAATATACACACACATACTTACGCACTGCATGTCAGGGCTGGTCTGGACACCCAGTAGCCAGTGAGCTTCCTCATGCCTTATCTCCTTCATCAGCACTTCTTCAAAGCTGCTTCTGCTCTAGAGAGGCTGGATCCATGAAAGAAAGGCAAGGAGGGGGTCTTAGACGATTGTCATGCATCATTGTGTTGAGGTCAACATACACACGCACGCAAGACTAAATGTCATGAAACATTGCCAGAAGAATTGCTCTATTGTTGAAAAGTTTTTACATTTTAAAATACATTCAAATAGAAAACTAAAACTAAAATTATTTTTACTGTTATTTTTTGATCAAATAAATGCAGACTTGGTGAGATTCAGAGATTTTCAAAAAACATCACAAAATCTTAACGACTTTTGAACATTACTGTATGTATAAGGGTTTCTTCAACTTAAGGTACTTTTATGTTGTAAAGGTTATTTTTATTAAAACATATTTTAATTACTGTTATTTTTAAATTAATAATTCATTTTTTTTATTTATTTTTTTTTTTTTAAATGCCGTTTGTCATTTATTTATTTATTTTTTTTTCAGGTGACTTTAAAATACGTTACCAAACACAATATAGATTTTGAGATGTAGAGTAAATAATTTTTTTTTTTTTTTTTTAGATAAATGAGTCTAGATATATGACAATTAAGAACAAAATGACAAAATGTACAAAATTGTCCTTTGATGCATGTATATACATACACTTTGCACATTGTTAAAGGGATAGTTTTAATAAAGGGATAGTTTTAATAATGTGCAATGGGGGGGCAGACCTCATCCCCCATTGACTACCATAGTAGGAAACAAATACTATGGTAGTCAATGGGGGGCGAGATCTGATTAGTTACAAACATTCTTTAGAATATCTTCCTTTGTGTTCAGCAGAACAAAGAAATTCATACAGGTTTGGAACAACTTGAGGGTGAGTAAATGATGACAGAATTTTCATTTTTGGGTGAACTATCCCTTTAATAGTCAAATTGAGTGAAAAGAGTGTTTTAAGAGAGTCACAAGCCAATATTGTAGTGACTAGTGAGTGCTGTGAATTTCATCACTTGAAATAAATAAATGGTGCTGTATATCACAATTGGTTTCTGAGTATTTGATGGCGTGCAGAGTGTGTGCACTGTGCATGGTTTTTTTTTTTTTTTTTTGGAGTTGAAGAGATAAGAGAGAATGGAGCCGTAGATTAGATACACGTGGCAAATAGTACAACAATCAGAATATCCAGACATGTCGGAGGTTCTGCTATCATGATGGGCAAAAATGAGTGCAGCTCTGGAATGTGTGTGTCCCACGTGTGTACTCCAAGAAGAATTTATCAGGATGCATAGTCTGAAAGGGCATCTTTTATTGTTTGTAATTTTTGGTATCTTTTGAAATCAATGAATAATGATCACGTTTAAATGCATTTGGCTTAGTTTTTTTGGTGGAAGCAGCATTCTGAAAATGTCATGTAAACTGGTTATGGAACAAGTGTGTCTTTAGCTCTTCCTTCCACTGCCTCGTATTCATCCTTATCTGACTTTATATTTCAGTTCTGGTATTGTATAATTCGCTATCTCATTTATAATTGTTGACAAATAAAAAATGATTGTAATTTTAACAGTGAAAGACTGTAAAAATGTAAAAATCTAACCTTACATTTCATGTCATTTTACAGTAATATACTGTTAAATGTACCATTTTTAGAAGTAAAAAAAATAACAAATCATCTTATAATTTATAGTGAAAAGCCACAAACTGACATTCCCAGAATTCCCTGTGTGACACTTCACATTTGATGGTTTTTAATTTAAATCAGTATGTTTCTTCTTAGTTTTTTGTTATCAGTTATGTATCTTAGGGTTTTATGTTACATTTTATGCTGTTAAATGAATGTTTATTGCATTATTTTAGTTTCATTTGTGTTACAATGATGGTGTTTTGTATTTGTATGCATGACACTGCATGCACCTTCTATATATATATATATATATATATATATATATAATGTGTATAGATTACTTCTGTTAATTAGCAAGGCCACACTGCTACTAAAGTGTATATATAATATATATATATATATGCTATATATATACACATATATATATATATATATGCCCATGTTCCAAAAGGAAGGGCAACTTTATTTAGTATCTAGTGTGACCAGTTCCAAAATTGGGAGCTTTGTAAGACGTAAGCAGTGTCCCGTATTTCAATTATGTCTATATTATTTTTTTCTTTCCTAAAATTACAATACCACATTAAGAAATATAATACTAAAAAATGCAATTGACCCTTCGCAAAGACCCGCCCCCCTTAGTTACTATTGCTTTGTCCGACAAGCCATGGCGCTGTCACGCGACAGTAAGCGTAAATACATTGCGGAGCAAAGAGGACACTGACAACTGGTCGACAGACAAGACAGAGCAGGTTACTTTTGATATGAAACAAAGTCTCAAATTTCAAATTTTGTCATTTTTAAAGAAATTTAAACAAAAAATACCATTTTGTGGCTCTTTAATGTGTTGTGACAGATCGCTGTACCGCCTCAGTTCAAGTGGCATCTCTTCCTGCTAGTTCATTTATAGCATCAAATAAACATGAATAAACATCATAAGGAATGTTGTTTCAAACGCGGAAAAACGTCAGAACACACCATTTTTCAAGTTCAAGTCCACCGAGGTTAATCTTCTAACTCCTGACTGCTTTATCAGACAAAATGGCTGATTCGGCGTTATGATTGGTTAGATCGCCTGTCAATCAAACTCCTGGCGAAGGGTCAGTTGGCATTTAAGTTCACTGTGGACCTCATCAAAACATGTTAAATACAGCTACACCAGCCAGGACTTCCTCTAGACAGGTACTGGATAAGAACATCCTGATCCATCCAGATCCAACAACAACAACAACAACAAAAAAAGTTCAAGATGCACTGAATCCAGTAAAATGCATTTATTGTTTGTATAGTCTAATAAAGGAAAGTAAACTAGTTGCTACTTAAGGAAATGTTTTTTAGTATAAAATGTGATTTTTACCTACTAGCCTGTTATTCTGTTATTTTACCTTTCTAGCTTGTTATTATTATTTATATTTAGTAGACTGAATATAGGTCCCGTAGAGTAAATTACATTGTATCAGTCAAACCTTGGCAAATTGAGTGCCAGTCACAGAGCCAGTCACAATTAACAAAGCTTATTGACGATTTAAAACGTTATCATCCAAAGTGATGGCAATAGGCTTTCCAACTAATGTAAATCAATATTTACCTAGTATAATAGTAGTGAATTTATCTCTCCTTAATCACATCTAATGTCCTGCAACAGAACAATACCCAGTGGTCGCCCTATTAGTATTGCATGTTTACGTCACAATCCTAGAATGCACTGCGACAAGCTCTGTGAAAACATAAATCCAAGATGGACAAGTCAAGAAAAACATCAGTTATGAAAGGTATAAATAATCAATAGTTTTTTTCAAGAATTTTACTCAATATTTGTGTATGCTATGTATTTTATGCTTGTTAGAGTACTGTGTTGCTTGCTTAGTAACATGCTAATGTCAAACTATGGAAAGTCTTGGCTGTTGTGGTGTTCTGTTGATTTACCTCACACGTTGCTGTGGTGAACTTTGTCTTAAGCTCTCTTTCACTTAAATCTGAACTGATGACTAAAGAATTGCTGGTAAAAAGTTTTGTGGTAGAGGTAAGTGTTCTTGTGTTAGCTCTTTTAATAAAACAGGGCTGTGTTGGCTGACCTTAACTGTATTTACTGCAGGAACAATTTTATAAGCTTTTTGGAGATTGAATGTAAAAGGAATGACATGAAACAGATCAGCAGACAAGAACATAAGTCTAGGCGTCATCCCTTTGGTTGTGTGTCTGTTTGTGTATTGATTCTGTGGGTGCACTATTTAATGAGTCACACACTTTTATAACAGAATGTTACTTCCATTTAAATGTCATTTCCTTTCCTCAAGCACTCTTTACGACATCATTACAAGTATGTAAATTAGCTCATAAAAACTGAAACAGTTTCGAAGGGAATTGAAACACATATTCTTTCTGTAAGTTTTATAATCAGTGAGACAAAGACAACATTTGATCACGAGCAGCAAAGGAAAGACAGAGCTCATGTTTGTTGTCAGTATCTGTTCTGTGTATGTGGTATGTGGATGTTTGTGATTTGGCGTCCCTCTCATGAGTCAGAGGATTATGACCGCATTTATTGTCTGATGGTCTCACTGTCTGCTCTCTCAGGCCATTTTGACCATTTTATTCCACCCACATGCAGTTGGGACACGCACAACACAGCCCCGTGCACCTATTCATATTTATTTCTGTAACTTCCTTTAACTTTCCTTTCTCACACACATACAATAATTTATACAATAAGTTATCTCTATACATAAAAGTCCGTTCAAAAGTTTGGGGGCGGTAAGATTTTGTAATATTTTTGAAAGCAGTCTCTTATGCTCATCAAGGCTGCATTTATTTGAACAAAAATACAGTAAAAACAGTAATATTGTGAAATAGTATTACATTTTAAAATTACTGTTTTCTATTCTAACATATATTCTAACATTTTATTTATTCCTGTGATGGCAAAGCTGAATTTTCAAACATTTTTTTGCATTGTACCTGTCTTTATTATGTCTTTTTAATTTAATACATCCTTGCTGAAGTATTAATACATCCTAGAAAAGTATTAATATCTTTCAAAAAACAAATAAATGAATAGCATAATGACCTCAAACATTTGAATGGGAGTGTATGTGTGTGTTGAAATGAGCAGTATACTAAATTATTATTTTGTCATCAGGTAGAAATACTTCACAAATCCAACTAGTCTAGTCACTGACTAGCAGGTCCAGGCAGAATATGCTAAATTTTTCCACACTGTTTCAATTTACATATATTAATATTTATAATATAACCAGAACTATGAGTGCTAGATATAGTTGCTTAAAGGTAGGGTAGGTAATTTTCAGAGAGGCTAGCAATAGCGAGCTAGCTTTGAAATCATAAAATCCCACCCTCCCTTCAGAGCGCTCTACAAAGCCATGCCTTCTCCAAATTATCACGGTTACAAATGTAACCCTGGTTCCCTGAGAATGGGAAGGAGACACTGCGTCCTAGGCTTTGGAGAACAAATACCCACTCCATGCCATGCTGAAGGAAAGAATGTCATAATAGCTGACATAAGGTCAATGACTCCACAGAGCTAGGTCTGGAGTCACCATTCCCCATTTTAGATGGTACGCACCAGTGGCCGTCGTGACTCTATTCCCTCTGTTCCCATTCGAAAGGGAACACATGAACAGGTACAGCAAGGAGCAAACAAAAGCGCCACAAGAGACGGTGTTAAACTACCTCATGTCTCAAAGCACATAACATAACCTGTACCACCTGACTGCTTCAGATTAATTTCGGCGTTGATAGTGTTGCCATTGAAACACATCCATTCGAGTCACAAACTGCTCTGAGTATAATGTCACGGGTTTCCATCTCTTCCAAATTATGATAGTTATGGTGTGAACGCAGCATAAGCTTGTTGTTTTGGTTCAAGAGGAACTGTAAAAGGTAGCTGCTATTTCAGTTGCGGTGCTAGGTGGCTGACGTCTGTTTAACTCTGCATAGCATGAAATGCGTTGATGACGTGTGATGTCGGCCTGAGCAGGGTGCACGGAGGTATGGAAATACATACGCTGACGGGCAGGTCGGATTAAAATTTGGTCCTTTACTTTCCCTCATTCTAAACCTGTATGTCCCGCTTCTTCTGTGGATAGAAGGTATTTTGAATGTCTCAGTGATTCTTTTTTTTTTCCTTCCTTACAATGAAGGTCAATTGGGTCCAGTGCTGTTTTGGAGTTTCATTATATGGACAAAAATAGTTGAATCATTTTTTAAAAATGTTCCTTTTCTGTTCCACAGAAGAAAGAAAGTCATACAGTTTTGGAATGTCAGGATGATTAAATGATGACAACTGTCCCTTTAAGAAATTGTTTCTTTTTCTCTCATCCCCTCTTCTGTCTCCTTTATCTGTCTCGTTTATCAGTTTTTCATTTTACTTGATCTTGATTTCCTTTTCTGTTTACGTCTTCTCAATTGAATTTCTCAGCGGTTCCGTCTCTCCCTGTGGCTGTTGCTGTCTGTCTTTAGTGTGCTGATTACTGCTGACACTGATGTCCTCATTAGATTAAGAGACAGGGGGCCATGATCTCATTGCTACTGCAATAATTACAGCTCTCTCCCGCAGTCCAATAACCCCTGAACCCCTGAGGAATTTTCAAACACACTCACGCAGGAGAACAGCCCGGCACACACTTACAGCCATTAGCCATTGCGGCGAGGAGCTTTGGCACCAGAATTAGGGTGGAGACAGGGGGCATTCTCAGGCTGACTTAGCATGCTGCCTAAATAGAGAGCAGTCATGCCATCTTCCATTTTTTCTCTGCTTCTTCCTCTCTGAATGATGTGCAGGCAGAGGAAGTTTGTGGTGGTAAATAGCGGCGTTCCTCCCAGACGCACAGACGTCAGCGTGGCTTGGACGCTCACTCTGGAATGCTGGGAATTATAGCCTGTGTGGTTCTCTCTTGCTCTCAGAGCAGTGCAGTTCCTTTCAGTGTGTGTGTGTGAAAGTGTGACTGCTAGGCATATGGTTTTGTGTTTAAGTTTCCGTTCATAGCCAGTCTCCCGCTTTTATGAATGAATGAAGTTTATTCTGGGAAATAGGAAAGGCCAGTCTTTCATGTTCACACAGTAGATTTTCATTGATATGTAATTGGTGCTGTTCATTTATAACACACTTAGATAGACACAGGCCACATAAGCACACCAACAGTGGCTTGTTGGTGACACAAAATTATCTGCAGTTCATTTCTTTTATATTATTTTTATACTCACTGTAGAGTTTTAGTTATATGTACATCATTCATTTTTTTTATACACCTCAAAAAATATACAGTTGCAAGAAAAAGTATGTGAACCACTTGCAGAATCTGTGAAAATGTGCAAAATTTTAACAAAATAAGAGAGATCATACAAAATGCATGTTATTTTTTATTTAGTACTGTCCTGAGTAAGATATTTTACATAAAAGATGTTTACATATAATCCATAAGACAAAAAAAATAGCTGAATTTATTAAAATGACCCAGTTCAAAAGTTAGTGAACCATTGATTCTTAATACTGTGTGTGGTTACCTGGATGATGTACGACTGTTTTTTTTTGTTGTTGTTTTGTGATGGTTGTTCATGAGTCCCTTGTTTATTCTGAGCAGTTAAACTGAGCTCTATCAGAAAAAAATCTCCAGGTCCCAAAAATTCTTCAGTTTTCCACCATCTTTTGCATATTTGAACCCTTTACAGCAGTGACTGAATGATTTTGAGATCCATCTTTTCACATGGAGGACAACTGAGGGACTCAAACACAACTATTAAAAAAGGTTCAAACATTCACTGATGCTTCAGAAGGAAACATGATGCATTAAGATTCGGGGGGTGAAAACTTTTGAACAGGATGAAGAGGTCCAAATTTTTCTTATTTCGCTTGAATATAATTTTTTTTTTTCATTTAGTACTGCCCTTCGGAAGCAACAGAAGATTCTTGCATGTTTCCCGGAAGACAAATGAAATACAATTTACCTTGATCTTCAAATTCCAAATGTTTTCACCCCCCATCTATTAATGCATCATGTTTTTTTCTGGAGCATCAGTGAATGTTTGAACCTTTTTTAAAAGTTGTGTTTGAGTCCCTCAGTTGTCCTCAGTGTGAAAAGACGGATCTCAAAATCATTCAGTCACTGCTGTAAAGGGTTCAAATATGCAAAAAATGCTGGAAAACTGAAGAATCTGCAGGACCTGGAGTTTTTTTCTGAAGATCAGAGCTCAGTTTAACTGCTCAGGACAAACAAGGGACTCATGAACAACCATCACAAAACAAAAAAACAGTCGTACATCATCCAGGTAACCACACACAGTATTAAGAATCAATGGTTCACATACTTATGAATGGGGTTATTTTAATAAATTCAGTTTTTTTTTTTTGTCTTGTGGATTATATGTAAACATCTTTTATGTAAAATATCTTACTCAGGACAGTACTAAATAAAAAATAACATGCATTTTGTATTATCTCCCTTATTTTGTTAAAATTATTAACATTTTCACAGATTCTGCAAGTGGTTCACATACTTTTTCTTGCAACTGTATATATATAATTTTAATTTTTTTTTTTTTTTTTTTCATTTTAAAAATAAAATAAAAATGCTTTGCTAAATTTACGTAATGTATTAAGACCTGAGAATATGTGAATGTGTGGGTTTGTATACACTACTTCTCAAAAAGTTTGGGGTTGTTTTTTAAAGAAATTAATCCTATTTTATTCTCTACTAGCACTATTACTGTTTGAAAGGAATAATACTTTTATTCTGCAATGATGCATTAAATTGATCAAAAGTGACTACAATACATTTCAGTCATGACAACTCTCGGGGTGGATAAATTTCAAAAGCATTTATTGGCATGGAGCATGGAATATACATAGGCTTGATTTTGGTGGACGAGATTTGCTATGCTGCTGCTGCTCAGAAAAAATAAACCTTTGTTCTGCAAAATAACAAACAAACGGAAGACTGCTACAAGTAATGGTAGATCCCTGTAACAGATCTCTACAGGTGGTGCTTGGGAGGGGGATGGATAATGGAAGCTTTCATATCGCGCAGCGTGCCGATCACAGGCTAGGGTACAATATATATGATTACATGGATTTGGAAGTACTTCTGATTGACTTGTACCGTGGCGTTGAAAAAACCAATCTACGTTCGGTAGAGTTTCATGCCTGAACTATGTATTTATGTTACAAAATATTTCTATAGTATTTTTGAAATAAATGTTATACTTCTGAACAGATTTAGAACAATCCTGGAAAAAGTGTATTAGGGTAATCGCTGCTGAAAATATAGCTTTGCCATCACAGGAATAAATTACATTTTGAAATAATATGATAAACAAAACCAAAGCAGGAAATAAAAAAAAAAAAATCAAGGGTGCTGGAGAGAGTATAACAGCTAGCATTAATGCATAGACAAAACAGGACAATGAACTGAACAAAACTCAGGGCTTAAATACACAGGGCTTAAAGCATTAGTTCACTTTCAAATAAAAAATACCTCAAGCTTTACTCACGCTCAAGCCATCCTAGGTGTATATGACTTTCTTCTTTTTGATGAACACAATCTGAGATATATTAGTAAATATCCTGACGCATCCGAGCTTTATAATGGCAGTGAGTGGGATAAACGAGTATAAGCTGAAGAAAGTGCTTCCATCCACATCCATCCATCATAAACATACTCCACTCCATATCTAGCTTCCGCCAGACTGCCTTCCGTATTCAAATTATGAAAAAAACAGAACTGGCGTCGCGTCAGTTAAGCTTTTTCCGTAAGTTGAACAGGGAGACGTAGGACGTAGCGTAAGCTTTCTTTAAGCTTTCTTCGTAAGTAGAATACGGAAGGCGGTCTGGCGGAAGCTAGATGAGAGGAGCCAGGAAATAGATGATGGAGGGAGGAGCCAGGGAGGAGAGGACAGAGAGAGAAGCCAAGCAGTGACCCAGAGCAGAGCCATTAGGACGAAGGCCCATGGCAGAACCGATGGAGGGAGGAGCCAGGAGCCCAATCAATTGAGGTGGAGCCAGGAGTGGTAGAAACCCAGGCAGAGCCGAAGGGACGAACACCCGGAGCAACATTGTTAGCCTGGAGGGCAAAGGCAGAGTCGCAGGCTTGTAGGACCGAGGTGGAGACAGGGGCTTTGCTGACCTGGGAGGAGCCGGTGGGAGTGAGGACAATGGTGGAATGGGAGGGAAGGATTGAGGCGTAGCCAGAGACCTGGAAGTCTGAGGCAAAGCCAGAGCTATGATGGACCAAGGTGGAGCCAGAGGGACGAAGGAACTTTGGGAAGCCTGAGGGATGACGGAACACAGTGGTGCTGAAGGAGCGTGGAGCCAAGGTGAAGCCGACGGGTCGGCGGGCTAAGGGTTGAGTCCTAGGCTCAGAGGTCCGAGTTGGAGCTAGGGGACTGACACATCAGTGCAGAGTTGGAGACCTGGAAGTCCAAGGTGGATCCGAGCAGTTGGGAGGAGCCACTGAAAGAGGAGCCGAAGGGCTGAATTGCATTGTCAGAGGAGGAGGGAGTGGGAGGCTGGGCGGGTCCAGCGGTGACAAAGGAGACTTGAGGCTGAGCGGGCTGTGCAATTTTGGCCACGATTTGGTCGTCTGAGACACATTTTGAAAATCCTAAAAGATTCCTATAATCCTAGGCTAAAATCTGTAGTCATTGATTACTAGTTTGACATGTTCACCGACAGCTGATTAATGACCGTTGCGATCAAATTTTACCTCAGACGAAATTCTGGCAGTGTCAGAAGATTTGGCGCACAGTCCTGCAGTGTGACTTCTCCTAAGACAAACATCACATTTTCTTCAATTTTTTTAAGACAGGCCGTGATCAAAATTAATGCTAGAGATTTCTTTGTTAGCCACCATTTCAGGCCCGCATGTAATGCAGCTCACAGTCACTGAACATGAATGGGTTGATGATGTAAAACTCAGAACAAGTTTTCATGCACACATCCATTTTTAACGTACAGTCTGACATGAATGACAGCTGAGATCCCACAGCGTGACATGAGGATCATGTTCGTACAGTCTGACGAGCAACAATTGTAAAGGACTATTATAAATCACCACTGTGCTCCTGGCTTAAGGAGACTTGAGGCTGGGTGGGACCATAGAGTCCATTATATTAAGAGTGCTCATAAGGAGCAAATCCATGCCAAGGGTGGGGGCATGTGCGCGACCTAACGCTAAACAGTCCAATTCCACCACACCACACTATTCTACCTAAAATACACATTTGGACGGTCAAGGGTGCTGGTTCTTGCGCACCTGGTCAGACATGGCAACTGGCTTGGGCTCCGGGACAAATATGGCTACTGGCTCTAGCTCCAAGGCGACCATCTCCATCTGGAGGGTCCTTGGTGGGCATTGGCTCTGGCTCTGGTCTCATAGCAGGCTCAGGTTTTCAGTGGGCTCTGGCTCTGTGACCATGGCGGGTATGATAAGGTGCTTAATGGGCTCTGAGCACATGGTGAGCGGGTGGTGAATTCCTCCCTTACCTCACCCACGGTGAATGAGGAGCCACTCTTTGTGAGAACTAATTCAACAAAGTCCATAGATTTCCCTCGACGACCATAAAGGGACAGGTGAACTAGTTGTTTGACTTGTTCATTTAAGCCAGTCCAGAAAAAGGACATCAGTGCACTGTGTATGGTATGCTATATCCAGGAACTCACTGGTGTGGTCCTCGAGGGAGCGGTCATCCTGGGTGAGGAGGGGGAGGCAAACGGCTGGAAGATCCATAATCTTTTCTAGGTCCTGTATTCTGTTACGTCAAGCAAGGCAGGCAAAGGAAGAGGAGAAGGAGAGGTGGATGTAATTGTAACTATTTTATTGATAAACAAAAACAAAGCAGGAAATCCAACAAAAAAACGGTCACAGAAGAGAACATAACCACTAGCATTAAAGCATAGACAATACAGGACAATGAACAGAACAAAACTCAGGGCTTAAATACACTGGACTTAATGACAACATTAACCAGAACCAGGTGTACAACATAATTAGTAACCATGACAACAAATGAAGAGTGAGAATGTGGGGAACAAAGGAAACAGGAACAGCACACAGGAAAACAAGGTGATACAAAGTACAAGTGCATAAAACAGAACATAAACCTGACACACTAGCAAAATCTACTATTTTATTCCTTATTTTTGCAGAATACATATGTTATGCACACATTAACGCATCATGAATTATTAAATCTACATAAAACCATACACATGTATGTTTCATTTCATTTAGTCCGATTATTACTATTTTTTTTGCACCAGGCCAGTTCCATTCATCTCCATTGGTCCATCAGCTGACTGCTGACTGTTGCCTTAATGAGCGTAGGTGTTTACTTCCTCTTGCCCTGCCAAGTCAAACAGTGAAAAACATTGCCTTCATCTTACATGTTCTTTTAGATTTCTCTGCTGTAGTGCCAAAACCCCCTATTCCTATGATGCAGAGTTAAAAAAAGAACGAAAGAAAAAAAACTTCCTAAGCAATTAAATGTTACCCTGGGGATTTCTCCTGGACTAGTATCTTCTTTATACAGTAGTTAGTGAAGGTTTGACAAGATTATTCACATGTGCATTTTAACAACATTTTGTGAAAAAGTAATTCCAACTCTCTCTTGCTAATTAGACCACACAAAGTTTATCTCTGCTTTGAATCCCATATCATGTTCCAATGTCAGATATCCTGTAAAAAGCCAGATCTTTGTAACCATAACATAATCCCTTCAATTTTATTTTATTTTATTTTACTTGTTAGAGTGTCTTCACCACATTTGTTTCCAAAGTCAAATGTCTTTTTGAAGAAAATCAGTAAAAATATATATTTGTGAAATTAGTTCATAGAGATGGGGCTCTTAGATATTTGGAAAGAACAGAAAAGCAAGTGAAGCAGGGCAAAAAAAAGTGTGACAGATAGGCTGGAGGAAAAGTTGAAAAATGAGTGGGTCGAGCAGATAAATAAGAACAAGGAACTTTTATCATGAGGGATGAGCTTGATTCTGTAGAACTGGTCTGTCTACAGCCTTGGAGACAAATGAGCCTGAAATCCACTATCTGTGGAAATGCAGTAACTGTGCCTAGTGTGTGTGAGAGAGATTTTAAACACTGCATCTGGCAGGTGTGTTATCACAATTTTCTGTGATAGTATACTGCACAGCCTTGACTAGCTTGGAGCCAAGATACATGTGCACCAATAATGTGATTATTTCCAGTAATCAGAGTAAGGACTTAATCGCAGTAAGATGTTTATATGACATGCGCAAACCTCTTCACTCCCATTTACACGCAATTTTCATTATTTTGATTATTCGCTAAGAAGTGTGGTTATTTTTACCGCCATTATCCAAATGAACAACTCGGTATAGGCATGTTATGGGCCACTGTTTTAATCTACCTACATCAAATGCAAAAGACATTTGTATGGAAATATTGGAAGGTTTTTTGGTGTTGTGATGCTGTAGCTGGGTTTGCCTGTGCTTTTCTTTGCGCTGTCTCTGTATGAAGATATGTAGTTTTGTTGACAGAGTTGTGTTGACAGAGTTTAGCGATTCGGAGTAGAGGGAAAACTTGTCTTAGACACACATTGCATTCAAACATATACAGAGACAACTCTTCGAGACTTCCCTTAACTTCTCTTATCCCTCTGCCCAGACATATATACATATAGCCTATCATTTGGCAGAGTGAAACAGGGATAAAAAGATAGGATGGTAGGGATGGGAGAGAGACAGTAACTGAACATGCAATGATGCAATGACTTGTTGATAATGGCCATATATTCCATTCCCCCCCCCCACAAAAAAAAAAAAAAAAATCATTTTAAATTTGTAAAGTTCAGCATTTAGAACAGCACAGCCAAAATAAATAAGATACTGATGAAAAATTGGCCAGCTGACACATACAGAAAGGGACAGAAGCACATAAAGATGAATTATGCAGACTGCCTTTGTAAGCTGTTTCCATGCCAAAGTAAACAGAATGGCACTTTTGTGGTCCAGTGTTACAGGTGGATAAAAATCTTTGAGAAGGGTGATGACGGACAGTTCTGGGTCACTCTGGCATGTCCCCAGTATGTAGGCAGTGTGATGGTTTGAGTTGGCACAAATTAAAAACTGAGTAGTGACACATAGTCCTCCTGTCCTTCAATGACTGAAATTTGTTTCCTTAGCCTGTTACCGGTAATCAAACAAAATTACTTGGCTTCATCTCTGGGGTCCAAGAAAAGCAGTAAGGGCAATTTAAGTTTGGGGTTTAGAGGGTTTAACTTGAAAGCTCTTGACAAATTTAAAAAAACAAAACAAAACAAAAACAGTACACATAGCTAAAATGTTATGCACACTCAGATTAATTTCCAATTACCTTGATTCAAGTGTAATTAAACAATGCATTTATTCATGCAATACAGTAAGCGTTTCATGTTTTGGCAACTGCAGCGTGGAAGGAGTAAACCCAAAAGAGCTCCAGGATATTTGTGTGTTTTAATGTGCATTGAGGAAAGTTGATTTTAATGATTTTTTTCAATCTAATTTGAAAATCTAAACTAGCTATTAACTTGTATAACCCAGTAAAGCCTGACAAATGAAATAATAGTCAGAAAAAAATATTTTGACAAAATATCAAAACAAATTTAAAAAAGTTTGCACATGTTGAGTATCATATGTGACCCTGGACCACAAACCAGTCATAAGAGTCTGAAAAGCTGAATAAATAAGCTTTCATTGATGTATGGTTTGTTAGGATAGGACAATATTTGGCCGAGATACAACTATTGAAAATCTGGAATCTGAAGGTGCAAAAAAAATCTTGAGAAGATTTTTTTTTGCAAACTATAGAGAAAATCGCCTTTAAAGTTGTCTAAATGAAGTCCTTAGCAATGCATATCTACTCACAGAAATAATGTTTGATATATTTACAGTAGGAAATTTACAAAATATCTTCATGGAACATTATCTTTACTTAATATCCTAATGATTTTGGCATAAAAGAAAAATCGGCCTATGTGTTTCACGTTTGCAGGATCCATATCACACAGTCCATTGTGCTGCCCCTTTAAAGTAATGAAGCTTGTGATGAGTGACACTTCATTACTGCGTAAAAAAACCCAGTGATCATTTCTTTTGTCCAGCATGGAAACAGAGCACTTTCCCTTCAGTTGAACTCTCTGTCACTGGATGGAAGTGTTTGCTATTGACCAACCAACCTATTTGATCTGTAGGGAGACTAAGCTAGCTTGAAAAGGTGATGATGACAGACAAAAAATTCATGAGACAGCGTTTTAAATAGATTCAGTAAAGCATCTTTGTTGTAGTTTTTTTAAACAAAAGTTGATTCAATTCTTATCTTAGAGTTTCACTATGAAGTAACCTTTACATTGTATTTGTTTCGTCACTCTAATAGTGGTTTGACTGTTGTGTTTTACTGCTGTCAGTTTATCCCACCACTCATTATCTCCACCTATTAGGGTCAAGTCATTTGAAACATGCAGCAGACTTCTGCCATAAACTGCCAGATCATAAGATGTTTTGTGTGTCCTTATGTATAGATCTTATCTGTATTATATAGCTCTCTGTATCTCTTCTCCCCTTCCCATAATCGATTGATAGCTCTCGTAAATTCCTCCTGTGTGATTGCAGTAAGACAAACAAGGGTGTGCATCTTCAAGCTAAACAATAAAAACATTCTTCTGTGGTTGCTTCCTGAATCAAAACTGACATCAGGTTCAGAACATGGATTGTAAAGATAATTTAGATAAAGGATGATGTCACATTTATTTTAAACTTGGAATTAGACATTTAGTCAAACTAATTTTTTTTTAAAAAATGTTTTTTTTTTTTCTTAAAGGATTAGTTCACTTTAAAATGAAATTACCCCAAGATTTACTCACCCTCAAGCCATCTTAGGTGTATATGACTTTCTTCTTTCTGATGAACACAATCGGAGTTATATTAATAAATATCCTGCCGCATCCAAGCTTTATAATGGCAATAAACGGGGTATGAAGCTCAAGTAAGTGCATCCATCCATCATAAACATGCTCCACATGGCTCTGGGGGGGTTAATAAGACCTTCTGAAGTGAAACGATGCGTTTGTGTAAGGAAAATATTAATATTTAACAGGTTATAAAGTAAAATATCTAGCTTCTGCCTTACAAAGAAAGTGTAACGCCTCTCGCAGTTCAAAATGCTTACGCTATGTCCTATGCCTTCCGTATTCAACTATGAAAAAACACGTCACGTCAGTTGCGCTTTTTCCATAAGTTGAATACGGAAGGCCTTTATTTACCCCCCGGAGCCATGTGGAGTGTGTTTATGTTGGATGGATGCACTTTCTTGAGCTTCAAACTCGTTGGTCCCGTTCACTGCCATTATAAAGCTTGGACGCATCAGGATGTTTTTAATATAACTCCGATTGTGTTCATCAGAAAGAAGAAAGTCAGATACACCTAGGATGGCTTGAGGGTGAGTAAATAATGGGATAATTTTCATTTTAAAGTGAACTAATCCTTTAAGTCTTTAGGTAAAAGTCCATTCCATTAGACAGACAGACAGACAGATAGACAGATAGACAGATAGATAGATAGATTGTTAGAAAAAAAAGTAGCAGCTAAAACATATTTTTAAATGGATTAAGTGAATTACATTGGGCAGCAGATGTAACTCCTGTGTGTCTCCATCCTCATTTCTAAAAGTGCTTTAGCTTTAGATAGCGTATTTAAGCCTAGCTAGACTGACTTTTTCTGTAATGGCTGGAAAGCAGAGGAGAAAGAAGAGGGGGTATTGACAGGCTTTTGTTGAGTGCTGGCTCCAGGCATATTAGATTAAGACAGACAGACTGTGATGGAGCAGTCAGTAAAATATGATTAACCAGTGATCAGTGCTGGCTCATGAAACTGTGCTAAAGATAAAGAGACCCATTGAGGAGATGTCTTCAGATCTAAGAGATTAGCCAAATGCTAATATTAAAGATAATTTTATAAAGAGAGAGAAAGAGTTTTCCCTACTTTGCACCATTTCAGTTTTGATCCAAATGCCAATATAGGTGCCATCGGTTGATTTCAGGGGCAGATGCATGAGCAGATAACATTCATAAAGGATCACATACCCATCATTACGGAAATTCAGTTTTTATTCATTATATATATATATATATATATATATATATAGATATATATATATTCTTGTACCCAACAGACAGGAATGTATTGCATGTGTATCTAAAGTTTATTTAAATCCTTTAAAAATCAGTTTGACTTGCATGCAGCATGGGTAAATATTACATGTGTGTATGAATCAAAAGTAAACAGATTCAATCTGAGATAAAACCAGTCCAAACAATGACTCAAACATTCAGCCAGGAAGGATACTCGATTTGTTTGTACAAGTTTAAAAGCCAACTCAAATCTTGTGTTTGAAGCATACACACAGCCTATATTAGTCAGTCACAATCGTTCACAAAATTGTGAATTATGAATCTGATAACATGTAACAAACGCACTGTATGTGAGAAGTGTGAGAAGGTATGTGTGGCTGTGAAAAATTCAGAACAGAAATATAGAAAGCAAGTTCCAAAAATAATGTTTTGCTAACGTTCCCATAAAGTTCAAAATTCAATTGTATTTAATTTCCTACTGTATCGGAAAGAAATATGAGAATATACATACATACATACATATATATATATATATACAGTGCACAGCATAAATGAGTACACCCCCTCTGAACAAATATAAAAGATGTATTTTCTTTATGATCACTAATTCAATTCATGGAAAGATAGCAAAACTAAAATGTATTAAACATATACATAATAAAAACTGAGAAATGTCATAGCCATAAAATAATTGCAGAAATGAGTACACCCTAGATTTAATTCAACAAATGTATAATATTCTAGTACTTAGTCTGCCCTCCATAATTTTGAATATACTGCTCTGACCCTTCTTGGCACGGAGTGTACAAGTTCATAACAAATGGTCACATCTGTCCTGTTTAACTCCTGGATGATAAGCTTCTTATATGCCCTGATCTTTAATGGGGAGTGTTGCTCAACTCGTCTCTACAGAATCCCCCACAGGTGCTCAAGAGTGTTAAGATTGAGTGCAATACATGTCCACAGAAGGTTTTTCACCTTGGGAGAATGCATATCCTCATTGTCATGTTGAAAAAATGCCAAACAATGCAGGGAATGAGGAAAGGGTAACATCTTCTGTTTCAAGTTTGTGTATTAAATTACACAGTGGTGTGGAAATTCATGACAGCATTGATAAAGCACAACTCCCTCACACCTTCAGCACTCATACATCCCTATATAAGAGCTTTACTACCACTGAACTTTACTGTGGGAACCAGGCACTTCTCACTGTACTCCTCCTCTAGCAACACCATAACATTTTGGATGCTGTTAGATCCAAAATGATTGATTTGGTCTCATGAGACCAGAGTATTGATTCCCAGAATCTATATTTTGTAAATATGGGCTTTGGATATGGCTAACTGACTTTATTGTGTTTTGGCTACAGTAGGTAGTTTCAGTGAGAACAACAACCTTGCATGTCACTTCTGCAGGCTGCATCTTACTCTGTGAGATAAACAGTCACTCTTTTCATAGCTTTTGCTGTCTCTGAGACACTCGCTTGGTATTTCTCCTGCTCTTTGTCTAGCAAAAAAAATCCCTCATCACTAAATGAAAGCTTAAAATGAAGACCTGATTATTTCAGGGGCCTTGTCACAAGTCCATTGTTTTTGAATTTCTGTGTTACTTTTGCTATATTTTCACACTTAAAACAATGATTTGGTAATCCTCTTGTACCACTGTCCTCTTTTGTGTTAAGAAATAAGTCTCCTGGCAGTTCTCTCCCAAGTGGTTGCATTGTTGTCAGCCTTAAGTCTGAGAATGATTCAGTGGACTATATAACACTTTTAATTGTCAAGAAATTACTTCTCTTTAAATGTTTTGGTTCAACATACTTACCTGTTGATCAAGCATATATATATATATATATATAAGGAAAGAAATTACCAGTTGTGGGTCTTTCATGCAGATAACTTTTGATAATGATTATTTGATAATGATAATGATTTAAAAGATAATGACCAAACATATCTTTATAAAAGTTCACAATGTAGTTTCAGATGAAATATAATGTGGATAACATTGAATAAATGTTTTTTTTTATCAGGTTAGATACTGATTATTAATCACTCAAAACCCACCTCTCACCCACCCACCATGTTTGTAGTTTTTTCATTCTTTTTATTCATGTTTGTAGTTCTAATCGAATCCTCATCCAAAGTGCAATGGGTTGTAGGCAATATTAGCTGTTAGAGTGTGCAGGGATCTAGGAAATATTAAACCATTCAGGTATCTTTGGTATACTAATTTCAGCATACTACGATTTGGGAATTCTAATTCTAATTTCAAATACTAATTAGGATGGATAGTATGTGAATTGGGACGCAGCACAGATAACTTTGAACAAACATTCTATTAACATTACTAATGTTTGTTCATAACTTTGAGAGAACCTTGCCAGAACGTAATCTAAAGCTCTGAGAACGTTCCCTGTTAGCTGGTTTGGCATGCCTTGATTTCAGTCATTGCTATATTGGTGAAGAGACTGATGGCAAGGACTACACAATTATTCATGCACTCAACACACAAACACATCCACTAAGCCAGACTGACTCCTCTACAGAAAAATCCTGGCTCCTTTTCAATAATCAGAGTCTATAAATTAATTCTTATTGTTGGGGAGTAGCTCCCTCCTGCTTACTTTTCCTCCCTCTCTCTCTCTCTCTCTCTCTCTCTCTCTCTCTCTCTCTCTCTCTCTCTCTCTCTCTCTCTAATGTGTTTCATACACTCAGCTGCTGTCCACATAAAATACCAAGAGGTTTTCCAGCAACCTACTGTACTTTGCCAGTGATCATATTTCTCTTCCATAACTGACCAATCAGATGAGACTTCACCAAACGCTTTCTGCCATCTAAAATCTTCTTAAATTCAATGTTCAAATTTACTGCCATATGAGAAAACAAGAGATGGTTAATTGTTCATGATTATGCATTGTTTTGTCAGCTTTATTTTTATTTTGATAGACAAATGGTGCATATCTTTCATTTTAATTGATGTTTAGATTGATAAATGTGATATTAAACAAGGTCAGTGAACATTTAGATCATTTTCTTGAGTTATACATATATAAATTGTATACTGAACACACTTTATAGACAGTTGACAGTTGTATAATGGGTGGCCCCACAAAAGGCCTTTTACGAAAAGATAGACAAAGAATGTGTATGTGTGCGCATGTGCGTGTATGTGTAAGATGGTGAAAAAAAGAGCACTTAGCTTTAAAGTGCTTTTCCGTACTAATGGAGGAATATTTTGTGTGGTTTAAGGAAAAGCTTCCATTTCGACTAATGAACCCAGGTCATGTAAATATTTAGACACCAATCCAAACTATATCCAGACATGTATAGTGCCCTAAAAAGCCCCGACTATCACACATGCACCCGCCTCCTCCAACAGCAGCAAACATAAAGCATACTATATCCCTCATACTTACAATACAATATACAAAAAGTTAACTGTTTAAAATAATAACTTTTAAAACCATATATATATATATATATATATATATATATATATATAATAATAAAAAACAAAGATATGACATCCAAAGTATGTAAGGTAGTACAACTAGATCTCTTTTATTGAATCCAAAAGGTTTTAATTATATTTTGCTACACATAAAGGTATTTTTAAAGATTTTGAAGTCATTCAGTTTAACCGTCCAAAGGCCAATACGGCCATTTCATTTGTGATTAAAATATCTTAAAATGTATTAAATGTATATATTTTTTATTCTGGCATGATTTTATAACATCATATATCAAAATGGAATTAAAATTATGTGTAGAAGTCGTTGCTTTGTTATGAGGAAGAATGTCCGGAAAAATGAATTTCATTGATGTCATTCGGAGTAACCAATATAAAGGAACCATTTTGGATCAAGTCATTCATGTGGTCAATATCATGTGACAGGATGTGACATCATTCAGACACCTGCAAAGGACCACATGGTCATGAAGCAAAGTAACAAACTCTCTTTTAACTATTTAAAAAAAACATGTTTTCACTTGCTCATACGCATGTCCCGAAAATCAGGTCATTCGGTACAACCGCTATAAAACATGTAAAATGTTGTAATATTTTAAAAACTTGTACTAAATATAAAATGTTTGATTTTCCTTTTGCTAGCTAGCTAGATATCAGCTTGTTAGCATTCGGTATAACCAAGTGTCATCCGCTAAAACCAACATTTTGGTTACATTTTCTTCATCTCCAAATCACCATGAAATCAAAATTAAGATAAAAATCTAAATCAAAATTCTTATTTTTTAATGGAATACTGTAGTATTTATTATAAATGGTTTATCCATGCACATCATCATTATTATTGTTTTAATTCATGTGCCCTTGTAATCTTTAATCAAAATAACTTCCCCTCCCTCTTGCAGCGACATCTCTTCTCTTCTTTGGGGAAAAAAGACAATAGGGAATAAAAGACTATTGCAACTTCCTTTTTAATGCCGACTTTAAAGGTGCTGTTTGTAATTTTTTGACTGTACTAAAGCATAAAAATACTATAGTATGTTTTCAGATATTTAGGAAATATGTTACGTTCACATACTCATTTCTCTAAAAAAAACAATACTACAGCCAGTTATTTTACTTTGAAATGTGACGGAATGTCTGTTTTTGTTTTGGTCTGTGTGATTCCGCCCACTGCCAATTTACCCAATAGTATTTTGACACCCCGTGTTGCCAATTGGCGGAAAACACAGCGTATTGTAGCCATGGAAGCCAGCAAACAAACTGGTCAACAATCGTCAACCTCATAAGGTCAAACTAAATACTATTTGAGCTGTTTTATTTTCTATTCATTTTTATGAAATTTGCCATTTTTTATAACCAAAAATTTGGGACATAAATACATTTAGAAATCTCAATTTGTTGTATTCACTCAGTAGGTGCTACCTAGTTTGGGACTAAATGCTGATTTGTAGTTTTAATATATAAGAAGCCGAAAATGGAATGTTTATTTACACTTAGTGCAAAGTGAATACTACTGTTTTCACTTTTTGTTGCTATTTACACTAAGAGTAAATAGCATCTATCGCTAAAGAGTATCGCTAGGTATCGCTAAAAAGTCAAGACCAAGTGTATCATATATGTAGAAAGCAGCTAATATAATATTGTTAATAAAAGTGTTATCAGATCTACATTTTCAAATGTATTAGACATGAAATTAATTATTTGTATGAAGGCTTTTCTGGGCATTGACGTGTCACGTACACATGAGTGTACATGTGTGGGAGTCGGTGTGTTATCGGGAGATCGGATAGCAGAGAGTGGTTTAGTCAGTGTGTAACAGAAGGTCTCTGTTGGTCTGAGGTTCCTGTCGCCTAAGTCTTGTGTCTCCAAACGCTCTGGGGGAAACAAGAATCTCCTGCAACTGCTGCTTCTAATCTAGTCAGTAACCACACAATATACACACACATACTTACGCACTGCATGTCAGGGCTGGTCTGGACACCCAGTAGCCAGTGAGCTTCCTCATGCCTTATCTCCTTCATCAGCACTTCTTCAAAGCTGCTTCTGCTCTAGAGAGGCTGGATCCATGAAAGAAAGGCAAGGAGGGGGTCTTAGACGATTGTCATGCATCATTGTGTTGAGGTCAACATACACACGCACGCAAGACTAAATGTCATGAAACATTGCCAGAAGAATTGCTCTATTGTTGAAAAGTTTTTACATTTTAAAATACATTCAAATAGAAAACTAAAACTAAAATTATTTTTACTGTTATTTTTTGATCAAATAAATGCAGACTTGGTGAGATTCAGAGATTTTCAAAAAACATCACAAAATCTTAACGACTTTTGAACATTACTGTATGTATAAGGGTTTCTTCAACTTAAGGTACTTTTATGTTGTAAAGGTTATTTTTATTAAAACATATTTTAATTACTGTTATTTTTAAATTAATAATTCATTTTTTTTATTTATTTTTTTTTTTTTAAATGCCGTTTGTCATTTATTTATTTATTTTTTTTTCAGGTGACTTTAAAATACGTTACCAAACACAATATAGATTTTGAGATGTAGAGTAAATAATTTTTTTTTTTTTTTTTTAGATAAATGAGTCTAGATATATGACAATTAAGAACAAAATGACAAAATGTACAAAATTGTCCTTTGATGCATGTATATACATACACTTTGCACATTGTTAAAGGGATAGTTTTAATAAAGGGATAGTTTTAATAATGTGCAATGGGGGGGCAGACCTCATCCCCCATTGACTACCATAGTAGGAAACAAATACTATGGTAGTCAATGGGGGGCGAGATCTGATTAGTTACAAACATTCTTTAGAATATCTTCCTTTGTGTTCAGCAGAACAAAGAAATTCATACAGGTTTGGAACAACTTGAGGGTGAGTAAATGATGACAGAATTTTCATTTTTGGGTGAACTATCCCTTTAATAGTCAAATTGAGTGAAAAGAGTGTTTTAAGAGAGTCACAAGCCAATATTGTAGTGACTAGTGAGTGCTGTGAATTTCATCACTTGAAATAAATAAATGGTGCTGTATATCACAATTGGTTTCTGAGTATTTGATGGCGTGCAGAGTGTGTGCACTGTGCATGGTTTTTTTTTTTTTTTTTTGGAGTTGAAGAGATAAGAGAGAATGGAGCCGTAGATTAGATACACGTGGCAAATAGTACAACAATCAGAATATCCAGACATGTCGGAGGTTCTGCTATCATGATGGGCAAAAATGAGTGCAGCTCTGGAATGTGTGTGTCCCACGTGTGTACTCCAAGAAGAATTTATCAGGATGCATAGTCTGAAAGGGCATCTTTTATTGTTTGTAATTTTTGGTATCTTTTGAAATCAATGAATAATGATCACGTTTAAATGCATTTGGCTTAGTTTTTTTGGTGGAAGCAGCATTCTGAAAATGTCATGTAAACTGGTTATGGAACAAGTGTGTCTTTAGCTCTTCCTTCCACTGCCTCGTATTCATCCTTATCTGACTTTATATTTCAGTTCTGGTATTGTATAATTCGCTATCTCATTTATAATTGTTGACAAATAAAAAATGATTGTAATTTTAACAGTGAAAGACTGTAAAAATGTAAAAATCTAACCTTACATTTCATGTCATTTTACAGTAATATACTGTTAAATGTACCATTTTTAGAAGTAAAAAAAATAACAAATCATCTTATAATTTATAGTGAAAAGCCACAAACTGACATTCCCAGAATTCCCTGTGTGACACTTCACATTTGATGGTTTTTAATTTAAATCAGTATGTTTCTTCTTAGTTTTTTGTTATCAGTTATGTATCTTAGGGTTTTATGTTACATTTTATGCTGTTAAATGAATGTTTATTGCATTATTTTAGTTTCATTTGTGTTACAATGATGGTGTTTTGTATTTGTATGCATGACACTGCATGCACCTTCTATATATATATATATATATATATATATATATAATGTGTATAGATTACTTCTGTTAATTAGCAAGGCCACACTGCTACTAAAGTGTATATATAATATATATATATATATATATATGCTATATATATACACATATATATATATATATATGCCCATGTTCCAAAAGGAAGGGCAACTTTATTTAGTATCTAGTGTGACCAGTTCCAAAATTGGGAGCTTTGTAAGACGTAAGCAGTGTCCCGTATTTCAATTATGTCTATATTATTTTTTTCTTTCCTAAAATTACAATACCACATTAAGAAATATAATACTAAAAAATGCAATTGACCCTTCGCAAAGACCCGCCCCCCTTAGTTACTATTGCTTTGTCCGACAAGCCATGGCGCTGTCACGCGACAGTAAGCGTAAATACATTGCGGAGCAAAGAGGACACTGACAACTGGTCGACAGACAAGACAGAGCAGGTTACTTTTGATATGAAACAAAGTCTCAAATTTCAAATTTTGTCATTTTTAAAGAAATTTAAACAAAAAATACCATTTTGTGGCTCTTTAATGTGTTGTGACAGATCGCTGTACCGCCTCAGTTCAAGTGGCATCTCTTCCTGCTAGTTCATTTATAGCATCAAATAAACATGAATAAACATCATAAGGAATGTTGTTTCAAACGCGGAAAAACGTCAGAACACACCATTTTTCAAGTTCAAGTCCACCGAGGTTAATCTTCTAACTCCTGACTGCTTTATCAGACAAAATGGCTGATTCGGCGTTATGATTGGTTAGATCGCCTGTCAATCAAACTCCTGGCGAAGGGTCAGTTGGCATTTAAGTTCACTGTGGACCTCATCAAAACATGTTAAATACAGCTACACCAGCCAGGACTTCCTCTAGACAGGTACTGGATAAGAACATCCTGATCCATCCAGATCCAACAACAACAACAACAACAAAAAAAGTTCAAGATGCACTGAATCCAGTAAAATGCATTTATTGTTTGTATAGTCTAATAAAGGAAAGTAAACTAGTTGCTACTTAAGGAAATGTTTTTTAGTATAAAATGTGATTTTTACCTACTAGCCTGTTATTCTGTTATTTTACCTTTCTAGCTTGTTATTATTATTTATATTTAGTAGACTGAATATAGGTCCCGTAGAGTAAATTACATTGTATCAGTCAAACCTTGGCAAATTGAGTGCCAGTCACAGAGCCAGTCACAATTAACAAAGCTTATTGACGATTTAAAACGTTATCATCCAAAGTGATGGCAATAGGCTTTCCAACTAATGTAAATCAATATTTACCTAGTATAATAGTAGTGAATTTATCTCTCCTTAATCACATCTAATGTCCTGCAACAGAACAATACCCAGTGGTCGCCCTATTAGTATTGCATGTTTACGTCACAATCCTAGAATGCACTGCGACAAGCTCTGTGAAAACATAAATCCAAGATGGACAAGTCAAGAAAAACATCAGTTATGAAAGGTATAAATAATCAATAGTTTTTTTCAAGAATTTTACTCAATATTTGTGTATGCTATGTATTTTATGCTTGTTAGAGTACTGTGTTGCTTGCTTAGTAACATGCTAATGTCAAACTATGGAAAGTCTTGGCTGTTGTGGTGTTCTGTTGATTTACCTCACACGTTGCTGTGGTGAACTTTGTCTTAAGCTCTCTTTCACTTAAATCTGAACTGATGACTAAAGAATTGCTGGTAAAAAGTTTTGTGGTAGAGGTAAGTGTTCTTGTGTTAGCTCTTTTAATAAAACAGGGCTGTGTTGGCTGACCTTAACTGTATTTACTGCAGGAACAATTTTATAAGCTTTTTGGAGATTGAATGTAAAAGGAATGACATGAAACAGATCAGCAGACAAGAACATAAGTCTAGGCGTCATCCCTTTGGTTGTGTGTCTGTTTGTGTATTGATTCTGTGGGTGCACTATTTAATGAGTCACACACTTTTATAACAGAATGTTACTTCCATTTAAATGTCATTTCCTTTCCTCAAGCACTCTTTACGACATCATTACAAGTATGTAAATTAGCTCATAAAAACTGAAACAGTTTCGAAGGGAATTGAAACACATATTCTTTCTGTAAGTTTTATAATCAGTGAGACAAAGACAACATTTGATCACGAGCAGCAAAGGAAAGACAGAGCTCATGTTTGTTGTCAGTATCTGTTCTGTGTATGTGGTATGTGGATGTTTGTGATTTGGCGTCCCTCTCATGAGTCAGAGGATTATGACCGCATTTATTGTCTGATGGTCTCACTGTCTGCTCTCTCAGGCCATTTTGACCATTTTATTCCACCCACATGCAGTTGGGACACGCACAACACAGCCCCGTGCATCTATTCATATTTATTTCTGTAACTTCCTTTAACTTTCCTTTCTCACACACATACAATAATTTATACAATAAGTTATCTCTATACATAAAAGTCCGTTCTAAAGTTTGGGGGCGGTAAGATTTTGTAATATTTTTGAAAGCAGTCTCTTATGCTCATCAAGGCTGCATTTATTTGAACAAAAATACAGTAAAAACAGTAATATTGTGAAATAGTATTACATTTTAAAATTACTGTTTTCTATTCTAACATATATTCTAACATTTTATTTATTCCTGTGATGGCAAAGCTGAATTTTCAAACATTTTTTTGCATTGTACCTGTCTTTATTATGTCTTTTTAATTTAATACATCCTTGCTGAAGTATTAATACATCCTAGAAAAGTATTAATATCTTTCAAAAAACAAATAAATGAATAGCATAATGACCTCAAACATTTGAATGGGAGTGTATGTGTGTGTTGAAATGAGCAGTATACTGAATTATTTTATTGTCATCAGGTAGAAATACTTCACAAATCCAACTAGTCTAGTCACTGACTAGCAGGTCCAGGCAGAATATGCTAAATTTTTCCACACTGTTTCAATTTACATATATTAATATTTATAATATAACCAGAACTATGAGTGCTAGACATAGTTGCTTAAAGGTAGGGTAGGTAATTTTCAGAGAGGCTAGCAATAGCGAGCTAGCTTTGAAATCATAAAATCCCACCCTCCCTTCAGAGCGCTCTACAAAGCCATGCCTTCTCCAAATTATCACGGTTACAAATGTAACCCTGGTTCCCTGAGAATGGGAAGGAGACACTGCGTCCTAGGCTTTGGAGAACAAATACCCACTCCATGCCATGCTGAAGGAAAGAATGTCATAATAGCTGACATAAGGTCAATGACTCCACAGAGCTAGGTCTGGAGTCACCATTCCCCATTTTAGATGGTACGCACCAGTGGCCGTCGTGACTCTATTCCCTCTGTTCCCATTCGAAAGGGAACACATGAACAGGTACAGCAAGGAGCAAACAAAAGCGCCACAAGAGACGGTGTTAAACTACCTCATGTCTCAAAGCACATAACATAACCTGTACCACCTGACTGCTTCAGATTAATTTCGGCGTTGATAGTGTTGCCATTGAAACACATCCATTCGAGTCACAAACTGCTCTGAGTATAATGTCACGGGTTTCCATCTCTTCCAAATTATGATAGTTATGGTGTGAACGCAGCATAAGCTTGTTGTTTTGGTTCAAGAGGAACTGTAAAAGGTAGCTGCTATTTCAGTTGCGGTGCTAGGTGGCTGACGTCTGTTTAACTCTGCATAGCATGAAATGCGTTGATGACGTGTGATGTCGGCCTGAGCAGGGTGCACGGAGGTATGGAAATACATACGCTGACGGGCAGGTCGGATTAAAATTTGGTCCTTTACTTTCCCTCATTCTAAACCTGTATGTCCCGCTTCTTCTGTGGATAGAAGGTATTTTGAATGTCTCAGTGATTCTTTTTTTTTTCCTTCCTTACAATGAAGGTCAATTGGGTCCAGTGCTGTTTTGGAGTTTCATTATATGGACAAAAATAGTTGAATCATTTTTTAAAAATGTTCCTTTTCTGTTCCACAGAAGAAAGAAAGTCATACAGTTTTGGAATGTCAGGATGATTAAATGATGACAACTGTCCCTTTAAGAAATTGTTTCTTTTTCTCTCATCCCCTCTTCTGTCTCCTTTATCTGTCTCGTTTATCAGTTTTTCATTTTACTTGATCTTGATTTCCTTTTCTGTTTACGTCTTCTCAATTGAATTTCTCAGCGGTTCCGTCTCTCCCTGTGGCTGTTGCTGTCTGTCTTTAGTGTGCTGATTACTGCTGACACTGATGTCCTCATTAGATTAAGAGACAGGGGGCCATGATCTCATTGCTACTGCAATAATTACAGCTCTCTCCCGCAGTCCAATAACCCCTGAACCCCTGAGGAATTTTCAAACACACTCACGCAGGAGAACAGCCCGGCACACACTTACAGCCATTAGCCATTGCGGCGAGGAGCTTTGGCACCAGAATTAGGGTGGAGACAGGGGGCATTCTCAGGCTGACTTAGCATGCTGCCTAAATAGAGAGCAGTCATGCCATCTTCCATTTTTTCTCTGCTTCTTCCTCTCTGAATGATGTGCAGGCAGAGGAAGTTTGTGGTGGTAAATAGCGGCGTTCCTCCCAGACGCACAGACGTCAGCGTGGCTTGGACGCTCACTCTGGAATGCTGGGAATTATAGCCTGTGTGGTTCTCTCTTGCTCTCAGAGCAGTGCAGTTCCTTTCAGTGTGTGTGTGTGAAAGTGTGACTGCTAGGCATATGGTTTTGTGTTTAAGTTTCCGTTCATAGCCAGTCTCCCGCTTTTATGAATGAATGAAGTTTATTCTGGGAAATAGGAAAGGCCAGTCTTTCATGTTCACACAGTAGATTTTCATTGATATGTAATTGGTGCTGTTCATTTATAACACACTTAGATAGACACAGGCCACATAAGCACACCAACAGTGGCTTGTTGGTGACACAAAATTATCTGCAGTTCATTTCTTTTATATTATTTTTATACTCACTGTAGAGTTTTAGTTATATGTACATCATTCATTTTTTTTATACACCTCAAAAAATATACAGTTGCAAGAAAAAGTATGTGAACCACTTGCAGAATCTGTGAAAATGTGCAAAATTTTAACAAAATAAGAGAGATCATACAAAATGCATGTTATTTTTTATTTAGTACTGTCCTGAGTAAGATATTTTACATAAAAGATGTTTACATATAATCCATAAGACAAAAAAAATAGCTGAATTTATTAAAATGACCCAGTTCAAAAGTTAGTGAACCATTGATTCTTAATACTGTGTGTGGTTACCTGGATGATGTACGACTGTTTTTTTTTGTTGTTGTTTTGTGATGGTTGTTCATGAGTCCCTTGTTTATTCTGAGCAGTTAAACTGAGCTCTATCAGAAAAAAATCTCCAGGTCCCAAAAATTCTTCAGTTTTCCACCATCTTTTGCATATTTGAACCCTTTACAGCAGTGACTGAATGATTTTGAGATCCATCTTTTCACATGGAGGACAACTGAGGGACTCAAACACAACTATTAAAAAAGGTTCAAACATTCACTGATGCTTCAGAAGGAAACATGATGCATTAAGATTCGGGGGGTGAAAACTTTGAACAGGATGAAGAGGTCCAAATTTTTCTTATTTCGCTTGAATATAATTTTTTTTTTTCATTTAGTACTGCCCTTCGGAAGCAACAGAAGATTCTTGCATGTTTCCCGGAAGACAAATGAAATACAATTTACCTTGATCTTCAAATTCCAAATGTTTTCACCCCCCATCTATTAATGCATCATGTTTTTTTCTGGAGCATCAGTGAATGTTTGAACCTTTTTTAAAAGTTGTGTTTGAGTCCCTCAGTTGTCCTCAGTGTGAAAAGACGGATCTCAAAATCATTCAGTCACTGCTGTAAAGGGTTCAAATATGCAAAAAATGCTGGAAAACTGAAGAATCTGCAGGACCTGGAGTTTTTTTCTGAAGATCAGAGCTCAGTTTAACTGCTCAGGACAAACAAGGGACTCATGAACAACCATCACAAAACAAAAAAACAGTCGTACATCATCCAGGTAACCACACACAGTATTAAGAATCAATGGTTCACATACTTATGAATGGGGTTATTTTAATAAATTCAGTTTTTTTTTTTTGTCTTGTGGATTATATGTAAACATCTTTTATGTAAAATATCTTACTCAGGACAGTACTAAATAAAAAATAACATGCATTTTGTATTATCTCCCTTATTTTGTTAAAATTATTAACATTTTCACAGATTCTGCAAGTGGTTCACATACTTTTTCTTGCAACTGTATATATATAATTTTAATTTTTTTTTTTTTTTTTTTTTCATTTTAAAAATAAAATAAAAATGCTTTGCTAAATTTACGTAATGTATTAAGACCTGAGAATATGTGAATGTGTGGGTTTGTATACACTACTTCTCAAAAAGTTTGGGGTTGTTTTTTAAAGAAATTAATCCTATTTTATTCTCTACTAGCACTATTACTGTTTGAAAGGAATAATACTTTTATTCTGCAATGATGCATTAAATTGATCAAAAGTGACTACAATACATTTCAGTCATGACAACTCTCGGGGTGGATAAATTTCAAAAGCATTTATTGGCATGGAGCATGGAATATACATAGGCTTGATTTTGGTGGACGAGATTTGCTATGCTGCTGCTGCTCAGAAAAAATAAACCTTTGTTCTGCAAAATAACAAACAAACGGAAGACTGCTACAAGTAATGGTAGATCCCTGTAACAGATCTCTACAGGTGGTGCTTGGGAGGGGGATGGATAATGGAAGCTTTCATATCGCGCAGCGTGCCGATCACAGGCTAGGGTACAATATATATGATTACATGGATTTGGAAGTACTTCTGATTGACTTGTACCGTGGCGTTGAAAAAACCAATCTACGTTCGGTAGAGTTTCATGCCTGAACTATGTATTTATGTTACAAAATATTTCTATAGTATTTTTGAAATAAATGTTATACTTCTGAACAGATTTAGAACAATCCTGGAAAAAGTGTATTAGGGTAATCGCTGCTGAAAATATAGCTTTGCCATCACAGGAATAAATTACATTTTGAAATAATATGATAAACAAAACCAAAGCAGGAAATAAAAAAAAAAAAATCAAGGGTGCTGGAGAGAGTATAACAGCTAGCATTAATGCATAGACAAAACAGGACAATGAACTGAACAAAACTCAGGGCTTAAATACACAGGGCTTAAAGCATTAGTTCACTTTCAAATAAAAAATACCTCAAGCTTTACTCACGCTCAAGCCATCCTAGGTGTATATGACTTTCTTCTTTTTGATGAACACAATCTGAGATATATTAGTAAATATCCTGACGCATCCGAGCTTTATAATGGCAGTGAGTGGGATAAACGAGTATAAGCTGAAGAAAGTGCTTCCATCCACATCCATCCATCATAAACATACTCCACTCCATATCTAGCTTCCGCCAGACTGCCTTCCGTATTCAAATTATGAAAAAAACAGAACTGGCGTCGCGTCAGTTAAGCTTTTTCCGTAAGTTGAACAGGGAGACGTAGGACGTAGCGTAAGCTTTCTTTAAGCTTTCTTCGTAAGTAGAATACGGAAGGCGGTCTGGCGGAAGCTAGATGAGAGGAGCCAGGAAATAGATGATGGAGGGAGGAGCCAGGGAGGAGAGGACAGAGAGAGAAGCCAAGCAGTGACCCAGAGCAGAGCCATTAGGACGAAGGCCCATGGCAGAACCGATGGAGGGAGGAGCCAGGAGCCCAATCAATTGAGGTGGAGCCAGGAGTGGTAGAAACCCAGGCAGAGCCGAAGGGACGAACACCCGGAGCAACATTGTTAGCCTGGAGGGCAAAGGCAGAGTCGCAGGCTTGTAGGACCGAGGTGGAGACAGGGGCTTTGCTGACCTGGGAGGAGCCGGTGGGAGTGAGGACAATGGTGGAATGGGAGGGAAGGATTGAGGCGTAGCCAGAGACCTGGAAGTCTGAGGCAAAGCCAGAGCTATGATGGACCAAGGTGGAGCCAGAGGGACGAAGGAACTTTGGGAAGCCTGAGGGATGACGGAACACAGTGGTGCTGAAGGAGCGTGGAGCCAAGGTGAAGCCGACGGGTCGGCGGGCTAAGGGTTGAGTCCTAGGCTCAGAGGTCCGAGTTGGAGCTAGGGGACTGACACATCAGTGCAGAGTTGGAGACCTGGAAGTCCAAGGTGGATCCGAGCAGTTGGGAGGAGCCACTGAAAGAGGAGCCGAAGGGCTGAATTGCATTGTCAGAGGAGGAGGGAGTGGGAGGCTGGGCGGGTCCAGCGGTGACAAAGGAGACTTGAGGCTGAGCGGGCTGTGCAATTTTGGCCACGATTTGGTCGTCTGAGACACATTTTGAAAATCCTAAAAGATTCCTATAATCCTAGGCTAAAATCTGTAGTCATTGATTACTAGTTTGACATGTTCACCGACAGCTGATTAATGACCGTTGCGATCAAATTTTACCTCAGACGAAATTCTGGCAGTGTCAGAAGATTTGGCGCACAGTCCTGCAGTGTGACTTCTCCTAAGACAAACATCACATTTTCTTCAATTTTTTTAAGACAGGCCGTGATCAAAATTAATGCTAGAGATTTCTTTGTTAGCCACCATTTCAGGCCCGCATGTAATGCAGCTCACAGTCACTGAACATGAATGGGTTGATGATGTAAAACTCAGAACAAGTTTTCATGCACACATCCATTTTTAACGTACAGTCTGACATGAATGACAGCTGAGATCCCACAGCGTGACATGAGGATCATGTTCGTACAGTCTGACGAGCAACAATTGTAAAGGACTATTATAAATCACCACTGTGCTCCTGGCTTAAGGAGACTTGAGGCTGGGTGGGACCATAGAGTCCATTATATTAAGAGTGCTCATAAGGAGCAAATCCATGCCAAGGGTGGGGGCATGTGCGCGACCTAACGCTAAACAGTCCAATTCCACCACACCACACTATTCTACCTAAAATACACATTTGGACGGTCAAGGGTGCTGGTTCTTGCGCACCTGGTCAGACATGGCAACTGGCTTGGGCTCCGGGACAAATATGGCTACTGGCTCTAGCTCCAAGGCGACCATCTCCATCTGGAGGGTCCTTGGTGGGCATTGGCTCTGGCTCTGGTCTCATAGCAGGCTCAGGTTTTCAGTGGGCTCTGGCTCTGTGACCATGGCGGGTATGATAAGGTGCTTAATGGGCTCTGAGCACATGGTGAGCGGGTGGTGAATTCCTCCCTTACCTCACCCACGGTGAATGAGGAGCCACTCTTTGTGAGAACTAATTCAACAAAGTCCATAGATTTCCCTCGACGACCATAAAGGGACAGGTGAACTAGTTGTTTGACTTGTTCATTTAAGCCAGTCCAGAAAAAGGACATCAGTGCACTGTGTATGGTATGCTATATCCAGGAACTCACTGGTGTGGTCCTCGAGGGAGCGGTCATCCTGGGTGAGGAGGGGGAGGCAAACGGCTGGAAGATCCATAATCTTTTCTAGGTCCTGTATTCTGTTACGTCAAGCAAGGCAGGCAAAGGAAGAGGAGAAGGAGAGGTGGATGTAATTGTAACTATTTTATTGATAAACAAAAACAAAGCAGGAAATCCAACAAAAAAACGGTCACAGAAGAGAACATAACCACTAGCATTAAAGCATAGACAATACAGGACAATGAACAGAACAAAACTCAGGGCTTAAATACACTGGACTTAATGACAACATTAACCAGAACCAGGTGTACAACATAATTAGTAACCATGACAACAAATGAAGAGTGAGAATGTGGGGAACAAAGGAAACAGGAACAGCACACAGGAAAACAAGGTGATACAAAGTACAAGTGCATAAAACAGAACATAAACCTGACACACTAGCAAAATCTACTATTTTATTCCTTATTTTTGCAGAATACATATGTTATGCACACATTAACGCATCATGAATTATTAAATCTACATAAAACCATACACATGTATGTTTCATTTCATTTAGTCCGATTATTACTATTTTTTTTGCACCAGGCCAGTTCCATTCATCTCCATTGGTCCATCAGCTGACTGCTGACTGTTGCCTTAATGAGCGTAGGTGTTTACTTCCTCTTGCCCTGCCAAGTCAAACAGTGAAAAACATTGCCTTCATCTTACATGTTCTTTTAGATTTCTCTGCTGTAGTGCCAAAACCCCCTATTCCTATGATGCAGAGTTAAAAAAAGAACGAAAGAAAAAAAACTTCCTAAGCAATTAAATGTTACCCTGGGGATTTCTCCTGGACTAGTATCTTCTTTATACAGTAGTTAGTGAAGGTTTGACAAGATTATTCACATGTGCATTTTAACAACATTTTGTGAAAAAGTAATTCCAACTCTCTCTTGCTAATTAGACCACACAAAGTTTATCTCTGCTTTGAATCCCATATCATGTTCCAATGTCAGATATCCTGTAAAAAGCCAGATCTTTGTAACCATAACATAATCCCTTCAATTTTATTTTATTTTATTTTACTTGTTAGAGTGTCTTCACCACATTTGTTTCCAAAGTCAAATGTCTTTTTGAAGAAAATCAGTAAAAATATATATTTGTGAAATTAGTTCATAGAGATGGGGCTCTTAGATATTTGGAAAGAACAGAAAAGCAAGTGAAGCAGGGCAAAAAAAAGTGTGACAGATAGGCTGGAGGAAAAGTTGAAAAATGAGTGGGTCGAGCAGATAAATAAGAACAAGGAACTTTTATCATGAGGGATGAGCTTGATTCTGTAGAACTGGTCTGTCTACAGCCTTGGAGACAAATGAGCCTGAAATCCACTATCTGTGGAAATGCAGTAACTGTGCCTAGTGTGTGTGAGAGAGATTTTAAACACTGCATCTGGCAGGTGTGTTATCACAATTTTCTGTGATAGTATACTGCACAGCCTTGACTAGCTTGGAGCCAAGATACATGTGCACCAATAATGTGATTATTTCCAGTAATCAGAGTAAGGACTTAATCGCAGTAAGATGTTTATATGACATGCGCAAACCTCTTCACTCCCATTTACACGCAATTTTCATTATTTTGATTATTCGCTAAGAAGTGTGGTTATTTTTACCGCCATTATCCAAATGAACAACTCGGTATAGGCATGTTATGGGCCACTGTTTTAATCTACCTACATCAAATGCAAAAGACATTTGTATGGAAATATTGGAAGGTTTTTTGGTGTTGTGATGCTGTAGCTGGGTTTGCCTGTGCTTTTCTTTGCGCTGTCTCTGTATGAAGATATGTAGTTTTGTTGACAGAGTTGTGTTGACAGAGTTTAGCGATTCGGAGTAGAGGGAAAACTTGTCTTAGACACACATTGCATTCAAACATATACAGAGACAACTCTTCGAGACTTCCCTTAACTTCTCTTATCCCTCTGCCCAGACATATATACATATAGCCTATCATTTGGCAGAGTGAAACAGGGATAAAAAGATAGGATGGTAGGGATGGGAGAGAGACAGTAACTGAACATGCAATGATGCAATGACTTGTTGATAATGGCCATATATTCCATTCCCCCCCCCCACAAAAAAAAAAAAAAAAATCATTTTAAATTTGTAAAGTTCAGCATTTAGAACAGCACAGCCAAAATAAATAAGATACTGATGAAAAATTGGCCAGCTGACACATACAGAAAGGGACAGAAGCACATAAAGATGAATTATGCAGACTGCCTTTGTAAGCTGTTTCCATGCCAAAGTAAACAGAATGGCACTTTTGTGGTCCAGTGTTACAGGTGGATAAAAATCTTTGAGAAGGGTGATGATGGACAGTTCTGGGTCACTCTGGCATGTCCCCAGTATGTAGGCAGTGTGATGGTTTGAGTTGGCACAAATTAAAAACTGAGTAGTGACACATAGTCCTCCTGTCCTTCAATGACTGAAATTTGTTTCCTTAGCCTGTTACCGGTAATCAAACAAAATTACTTGGCTTCATCTCTGGGGTCCAAGAAAAGCAGTAAGGGCAATTTAAGTTTGGGTTTAGAGGGTTTAACTTGAAAGCTCTTGACAAATTTAAAAAAACAAAACAAAACAAAAACAGTACACATAGCTAAAATGTTATGCACACTCAGATTAATTTCCAATTACCTTGATTCAAGTGTAATTAAACAATGCATTTATTCATGCAATACAGTAAGCGTTTCATGTTTTGGCAACTGCAGCGTGGAAGGAGTAAACCCAAAAGAGCTCCAGGATATTTGTGTGTTTTAATGTGCATTGAGGAAAGTTGATTTTAATGATTTTTTCAATCTAATTTGAAAAATCTAAATTAGCTATTAACTTGTATTAACCCAGTAAAGCCTGACAAATGAAATAATAGTCAGAAAAAAATATTTTGACAAAATATCAAAACAAATTTAAAAAAAGTTTGCACATGTTGAGTATCATATGTGACCCTGGACCACAAAACCAGTCATAAGAGTCTGAAAAGCTGAATAAATAAGCTTTCCATTGATGTATGGTTTGTTAGGATAGGACAATATTTGGCCGAGATACAACTATTTGAAAATCTGGAATCTGAAGGTGCAAAAAAAATCTTGAGAAGATTTTTTTTTGCAAAATATAGAGAAAATCGCCTTTAAAGTTGTCTAAATGAAGTCCTTAGCAATGCATATCTACTCACAGAAATAAATGTTTGATATATTTACAGTAGGAAATTTACAAAATATCTTCATGGAACATTATCTTTACTTAATATCCTAATGATTTTGGCATAAAAGAAAAATTTAGATAATACAATAATTTTGACCCATACAATGTATTGTTGATTATAGAGTGGTGCAGGTATGACATCACTTTGTAGGCCAAAATGCGGAAGTGAGTTAGCATTTTAGCACTTCCGGTTCCATCGCCCCGAAGTCAATGGGTTTTTTGAATGGGATTTTGGTTAAATGGCTGAAATAAGATCTGTGGTGAACGCAAGCTCAAGACAGTTTCACGTTTTATTCTATGACATAAAATGCATCAGTATTACCCCACTTGTTTGTCTTGAAAAAGGCAGTTGCTAACAAGTGGCTAAATGGGACTACACAGGCAGTCGGGGACATTTTACAGCCTCGTTATGCTCCTAATTGTACTCTTATAAACTATTCTAACTCAAACGTGCTGGGAAAATGTTTTAACCCTTTGTTAAACACAGAGATTATTTTTTGCGATTTTCCAAAAGTCTGCATAGGCTTTCGATCGAGGGAACCCGTGCGCCGCTAACTTCCGGCTTGGCCTACAAAGTGACGTCATACCTGCACCACTCTATTGCTACACATATACCTGTGCGACTTATGACTGTTTTTGTGGTCCAGGGTCACATATTTGATACTTTAAAGGCCATAGAAATTTGTGTATCAAATATGATACAGTAAGCTTTATAGGGTTAATGCATGTGGTGGTTCATTTGCCATCACTGCATGACTGAACATGAACATGAAGCCATTTTAGGTGATAAACCTAAAAAAAACAAAAAACAGAAAAATGCATTAAAAAAAAATAATAATAAAAAAGGTACAGATATGAATTTTAATATAATTTGAGCTGAATCTTGCAGATTACATGAAGACTGCTTGAATCTTGTCCTAAAATGTACCAGTCCAAAAGGTGAAAGCTCATCTAGAGGCAACACTGAAAGCATTGACCTCGGTTTGTTGGTCTTATTTTAGATACAGATCTTTGCGGTCTTGGGCCTGACATGGATCCGTCCCGGTCCCAGATTCCAGAGGGTTAGTGAAATTTTGTGAGTGTGGCCAGACTGCTGATTTTAGCCCGGAGATGAAATATGAGGATAGCTTACATGTCTGTATGTTAACCGGCTACTTTCTTTTTTAAATGTCGCTATGTCAACACAGAGTTCAAGAAGTCTACTGATAGGCCTGAATCAGTAATTGGGTTTAGGCTGGTATTTCACAACCATTAGCATGCTTTCTGATTAGCATGAAGCTAATTACTGCTTTAAAGGAAACACAGATAGAGGCTGGTCCATTACACTTGTCCATTTTAATTTGGTCTCCATACTGAGAGAATATGACTTGCAGACACCAGCCTCCAAATTGAAACCAGGTCAAAGTACACTGAATTACAGGGTAGTGTGCATGCCTTAATGTTAGGTTGAAAAATAAATTTTGATGTTCAGCTCAACTCTGGAACTGTTTCAGGAGGCTCTTGTGCTCCTTCGACACATTGATATGAACAGACACTCAAGTATACACACATATACACATTCACTGCATCTATTTTCAGCTCCTGAGTGTAGCAGACACAATAAAACAGCATTGATACTTTAAGCACCCAACAGAACCATTTCATCCCAAATGGATTCAGACACAGTCAGTAGTGGGAGCGGAGGCCCAATCATAGGCTGTAATTTCAGCACATTTATCTCATTTCCTGTGCGCTTTGTCTTTCTCTGCAATAATGGGGTAAGTAATTGGAATAGACTCCAGATAATGGGGAATTCTGACCCTGCCATTCCGTTGCAAGACTGCAAGGATGCTTTGTGGCGACAAGGGAGAAAACTTGGGCAGTTTGCGGTTTCTTACACAAGCACTTGGAGTCGGTAAATGGGGTAATATTGTATTCTGTATTCTCCTTGTGCACTGATTGCATTTGAAAAAGTGCTGGATCAGGCCAAGCATGGTTTCATCTTGTGAAATCAGACCATATGAGATTAATGTTCCATCACACAAAGATAATATAAAAATACATCACTTTTGTGCAATTTGTTTTCCAGCAATTCCAGTTTACAAATTTACAAGTTTGTTCTGAGGTATCAAGAGACAAAAAGCCCAAATGATATGGAGGGCTTGTGCAAAATAATGTTTGGCAAATGGCCCAGTTTTTCCAAATGACTTGTAAATCAGTTCAATTAGAAATATGAATCTTGCATATAAATATATTAAGCAACTGTTTTCAACATTGATAATAATAAGAAATGTTTCTTGAGCACCAAATCAGCATATTAGAATGATTTCTGAAGGATCATGTGACACTGAAGACTGGAATAATGATGCTGAAAATTCTGCTGAGCCATCACATCAAATAAATGCAGCCTTGTTGAGCAACAGATACTTGTTTTAAAAAATTTCAAAATCTTTCCACCCCCAAAATTTTGAATGATGCTATAAGTGTATAGAATATATAATTCTGGGATAGCTCAAAAATGAAAATTACACCATGATCAAGCCATCCTAAGTGTATATGACTTTCTTCTTTCAGACAAATACAATCAGAGTTATATTACTGTAAATAATGTCCTGGCTCTTTCAAGCTTTATAAAGGCAGTGAATAGAGGGTGAGATTTTGAAGCCCAAAAAAGTGCAACCATCCATTATAAAAGATAACCACATGGAGTTTAATTAATGCCTTCTGAAGTGAAGCGATGCATTTGTGTAAGAAAAATATCCTTTTCTGTCAAGACCACTATCGTCAAATATGATTGATAATTGCATAGAGTTTGTATTGGCGGTATGGTTCTGTTCTGGGCAAGAACTTCCTGCGCATCCATGCATGGATAAGAGCAGGGAGAGCAGCAATAACCCCCCTTAGGGTAAACACAACAGAACCAACATATGCAGATATCATTAATGTCAATAATTTAACATGTACACATATTTCAAGAATTAGTCTGATTCAGGGGAATCATAAGGCCAATCCTGACTGAAAAGAGGAGGAGCTGGGGATGGAGGAGGGTAATTAGCTCCTGAGAAATGCGATAGCTGCTGATAATACTAAGGAGCTTATATATGGATGGTGTGATAGGCGTCGTATTCCTATAGGTAGATGTGAGTCACCTGGGAGTCAGCTGAAGCGAGCTTGACTGACGTGACCTGCCAGAACTGACGCTAACCTTTGATATTTAAAACTTAAATAACTGCTGCTGCCGTACACACGTCGACTTGCGCCAAAAGAGTAATCCCTTATGCGATGTAGGAATAGCGCAAGCTTTGACGCCTCTCGCTGTTCAAACAAATATAGTTGGGCAACAAACTCAAGCTCCTTTTCTCTTATATATAATATAATTTGTGACCGGTCTTTTGTTTTGCTCTATCCTCTGCACTTCCGCGTTCATCATTGCATCATGCATCGGGTCAGAGTTCACTCTTTTTAGAGTTCACTCGTTTTAAATATGGATATTTTTCTTACACAAACACATCACTTTGCTTCAGAAGGCCTTTATTAACCCCCCAGAGCCATGTGGTTAACTTTTATGATGGATGGATGCACTTTTTTGGGCTTCAAAATCTCATCCTCTATTCACTACCATTACAAAGCTTGGAAGAGCCAGAACACTGTTTAATATAACTCAGATAACTCAGTATTCATCAGAAAGAACAAAGTCATATACACCTACGATGGTTTGAGGGTAAGTAAATCATGGGGTAATTTTCATTTTTTAATGACCTAACCTTTTAATGGTTATTTTAGTTTTTCTGCTGCTATCATAGGTGCAGCATTTGGTTGACACTGTCAAAAATGTAATATTAGGTGCATAACCATGAAATTCAATATATGAAATTCCTTCATTTTATAGATGTGGTATTTTAATTTTTTTTACATTTATGATAAAATGCACACAGCATTTGCAAAAAGAAATTGCTAGTAAATTTTACAAATAATTACAAAGAAACTGTCAAGGAGCAGAATGACTCAAATTAATAAACAAGGATACTTTAATAAACACTCAGAGAATACACAGAGAATAACAAACCATATTTACATCCAACAAGAACCAACAATGAACTGAACAGAACAATGGGTATAAATACAGAGGAGCAAACAAGGGAACTAAACGAGACACGTGAACATAATCAACTAAACTAAACTAATGATTAACTAAGAAAACTGAGGCCCCGTCCACATGGAGACGAGTTTAGCTGTATACGCAAAAATTTTGTATCGTATAGGCGTTTCGTCCAGATGGATCCGGGGTTTTCAGAAGGTGAAACTGCTGTTTTTTGAAACCGGGTCCCAGAGTGGATACATCTGAAAACGATGCACTTGCGTTTTCGTGTGCACAGCCAGTCCGTATATTTTTCTATATTTCTAAGCTTTACTAAAGTTTGTATACAGCGCGCAAGGTTTATGCGCATGCTCCAAGTCTTATTCTTTGTTTTTAGTGTATCTCTATTGCAGAATTACAGCGCCACATACTGATCTGGCATGTATACTACATTGTTTTGAGTCGTTTCAGTGGTTCCGTGTGTACGTAGATATTTCTTGAGACGAGGGGGAAAAAAAGATCGGATAGGGAAAGCTCTGGCTTCATGTGGATGTAGCATAACTAGCTCATGGAGAACGCTAAACTGAGGCCACATCCACACGAAGCCAGAGCTTTCCTTATCCAATCTTTTTTTTCTCTCTCTTTTCAAGAAATATCTGCGTACACACGAAACCAAAACAATGTAGTATACATGCCAGACCAGTATGTGGCGCTGTAATTCTGCCACAGTGATACACTAAAAATGGAGAATAAGACTTGGAGCATGCGCATAAACCTTGCATGCTGTATACAAACTTTAGTAAAGCTTAGAAATAAAGCTTTACTTTAGTAAAGCTAATAGACTCAGTAGCTTCTGCGGCACGAACACAAGCATGTAGTCCGCTATTGCTGTTGTTGTTGTTGTTGTTGTTGTTGCTGTTACATGACGTAGCGGTGTCTGACTAGGGTCGAGACGTGGGGTGATGACATCATCGTTTCACAAAATATACGGATTGGCTGTACACACTAAAATGCAAGGGTGTCTTTTTTAGATTTATCCACTCTGGGACCCAGTTTCAAAAAATAGTGGTTTCAAGCTCCCAAAACGCTGGATCCGTCTGGACTAAACGCCTATAGGATACAGCTTAATGCGTCTCCGTGTGGACGGGCTCTGAAAACATATAAAATAAACAGACACATCAACAAAAATGAAGCTAAACAGAATCCTGACAGAAACACCAAGTATCATTCAATTAAACTTTTTGAAGTAGAAAGACTGAAATTGTCAGATCAATTTACAGTTTCTCTAATAACATTGTACTCTAATAATCTTTGTTTTATTTACAACTTTGAAAAATATTTTTTTTACAGAAAAGAAAAGAGAAAAACTGGCTCCTATAGGCAGTAATATCTAGCACAGAGCATTGTGTATTTTAACGTATTCACATAAGTGCACATCCGCAACTGTTATTCCAACCCCATTAGATCGGTTTTTACTGCAATGAAAATAAACAAACACATTTCCGAGTTCCACTGTGGTCTGGGAAATTAGGATTTTATGCAGCTACAGTATTTCCAGTCAGTTTCCCCCTTTCCAAACTGTAAACAAACTCTTAGGAAAGATTTCTGAATTTCTTATCATTCATTTGAGATGACAAACTGAGTCATAAAGCATGATCTCTGAAATAAATTTTGCCTCTTAAAAACCCTCATTTCCTCCTAAACTTCCCAAGCATCAGAGATCCAGTTTCAGTCTTGTTATTGTGTGAATGAGGCCATCTCTCCGTATATAGTCCAAAACATCACATTCAGACGCAAACATTTCCTCCCACTGTATTTAATGAGAGTTGAGTTTGGAAATGGTTTGGTTGATGGGAAACACAACCATGCAATTACAGTGAACAGGCTGAAATGAGTGTAACCTAACCTTTGCTGTAGTGTGTCATACTGCTGTGCGTACAGGCCAGGGTGTCTGCATTCATTTACAGATTGAGACGTGGATTTTAGCCTTTTGATTGCATGTATGTCATTTTTTTAAGCAAAAACTGAAATCAGAAATTACAACAAAAACATCATTACGTAAAGTGTCTGCTGTTATTGGTTGTCTCTAAACAAGCTGTCAGTGTGCTGCTGTCGTTTTTGCCGTTCAGCTGGGTAATTTTCTCCCCCCTCTTAAAGCCATATGTTATTTTTGGATGAATGGCCCCAAACCCTGCCAGCCCACTAACACAATGGAAATGCCAGAACACTCTTAATCCTGTAAGAATCCCAGTGATTTTAACTAATCCATCTGTATGCCAGGCAATTTATCTTCTCCCATAGCAAGGCAGTATCTAAAAAAGAGACTAACTGTGTATCTCTTTAGATTTATCTGAATCTTGTTTGCTTTCTTTTCTGGATGCCACCACACCACTTCAATGAAGGAGCTTTGTGTTCAAAAATGTCATGACAGGTAGACATCAGCAGGAGAGATCTCTTTAAGGATGTAACAGATAATAATGTTGCTGTCTGTTGCTGCTCTTCCGTGGTGGTTGCGGGTGTCCACTGACACGTGAAGGACAGGCCTTTAGCTGGGGAGGGAGGCAGGGACCATACAGACATATCCTGGATGAAGTGAAATACTGTATCTTGCTTGACTGCTGTTTGTGTTCATGAAAATAAGATAAGACTTGAAACCAATAAGACAGAGAGATGTTTATAAATAGGTCCCTGTATTAGTCCAGGTCATTTTGTTCCTCATTGAAAAGTTTTATTTCTTTTTCTTTCCTTTTTTTTTATCTCTGCAGAAATTAAAATTACTACATAAAAATAAGTTTAAATCATGTTTAGGGTCAGTAAGGTTTTTTTTTTTTTTAAAGAAATTTTATTAAGCAAGGATGCATTAAATTATGAAAGCTTGTTTCCGCCACTGCGTAACAATTGCGTGTTATTAAGATAGAATTGCGATTCTCGCAATTCTGAGAAAAAAACAACATCAGCACACTGACGTCTTGTTTAGAGACAACCAAATGAACCAATAACAGCAGACACTTTACGTAATGATGTTTTTGTTGTTTATGTCTCATAATTCAGACTTTTTTCTCAGAATGCTAGTTTATATCTCGCAATTCTATCTTTATAACACGCAATTACAAGTTATAAAGTCAGAATTGTGTGATGTAAACTCGCAATTCTGAGAAAAAAGTTAGTCTTTTTTCCCTCAGAATTGGTCTCTATAACTCGCAATTGCGAGTTTATATCTCACGATTCTGAGAAAAAAGTAAGAATTGCGAGATATAAACTCGCAATTGCGAGAAAAACGTCAGAATTTCAAGAAAAAAGTCAGAATTGCGAGATACAAACTCTCAATTGTGAGAAAAAAGTCAGAATTGCGAGTTTATATCTCGCAGTTCTGACATTATTTCTCACAAGTGTGAGTTTATATCCTGAAATCCTGACTTTATAACTCACAGTTGCGAGTTTATATCTCGCAATTCTGAGAAGAAAGGTCAGAATCGCGAGATAAAAAGTTGCAATTATCTTTTAAATTGTTTTAAACAACGTGGCGGAAACAAGCTTCCATATTAAATTGATCAAGAGTGACAGTAAAGACATATATAATCTTACAAAAGATTTCTATTTCAAATAAATGCTGTTCTTTTCAACTTTTTTATTAAAAATATTTTAAAAAATACTGTTTTTGATCATTGTTACTGTATTTTTGATCAAATAAATGCAGCCTTGATGAGCATTAAAACATTTTAAAAAATCTTACCATTTTGAATGATGTGTACATTCATATGAGATAATAATATAAGCTGATATATAAGATATTACTATAAAATATTATTTAAAATATAGCATAAGCAAATAAAAGCTGTTTACATGTATTACATGGAGAAGGTCACCTCATAGGGGTTGCCATTTTGAAATCACATAGCTTTATCTCAATAACCCCCATTATTGGACACTTTCATTCACATAATACATTATTGTCTAACTGTGAAGACCGAATTTCTACAATGGCATCGGTAACTGAGAACTACTGCGTTTGCGTAATGCTACACCCATGCCACTTGATGTCAGTATAAGAAACATAGGCATTCATTGAACTATTACATTTTCAGGCAAGAAAGTTCTGAAATCCAATTCACTGTTTTCTCGCATGATTTCAGACTGTCACAGCTCTTATCGTGCGTCTAGCTTGCGCATTCCTATCCGTCATGCGTTCCATCAAAGAACACCCTTAAAGTAAGTGACCATTCAAAACATTTTCTTGAAAGGACATCATATCTAATTCCATCTGGCCTGGTCTAGACCTGTCCGCTCTCTTCCACTCTCTGTCTCACTGCTCTTCATTGCTTGCCTTTTCTACACTTTGCAGTGTGTGCAACTAAAACTGAAATAAAAACTGAAATAAAAACTATATAGACATAGTTTAAATATTACTACTACTAATAATAATGACAAAAGCACACAGCAAAATTACTAAAACTTAAAATGGAAAATACAAAAGTAAAAACTAGTTCAAAATATTATAAACTCAGTATGTCAATGATACTAAAATAAGAAAGGTGTCTGAGAGAGCGAGCTGTTTAAGGGAGTTCTTGGCACAAACAGGAGGAGGAAGTGGATGATTTGCTGGGGGGGTTGGAGTAGGTAGAGCAACTTTGTCCTTCCAAACTAATTACCCTGAAAACAAACAGCAGTAAAAGTAGGCCAGTTATACTTACTGCAGAGAGATGTTTGGCTCAGCATTTGCATGTGAATCTAAACGCCAGACTTTCTATGTGTTTGTTTATATATATTTAATAATTTTGTCTTTGCTGATCCAGTTTTAGTCTGATTAGTATGTCCAGGACTAAGAGTTTGTGTACTGTTGTTCATTTAAGACATTTGTTTTGTATCATTTTCACCAAAAGACAGTGCATAGTTTAAGAGACAAAGTCTCCACACCCCTTCCCACCCAAACAATTTCTGTCTTTTGCTCTCTCAGTCCCTCTTTCTGTATTTCTATCTCTCCCTCTTTCTCCTTTTCTCTCTTTCTAGGATAAGTATTACAGTTAATCAGATTATCACTCTTTTCTCTGAAAAGACCCAGTAGTCAGGCAGATAAAAGGGCAACCCAGAGTCCCCAGGGGTCCTGACAGACAGGGATCAAAGGAGTAGCTGATTAGCCAAAGCAATGTCGCTTTGATACCAGAAAGAAAGTGAGATAGAAAGAGTGAGCAACGAGACAGACAGAGAGAGAGAATTCAGATGGATGACAGTGTTTCATCCCATGTTTCAGCAGATGTCTTGGTTTACCTGCTACAGAGTCATCTCTTTGTCCTCTCTGTGGTAGGTCATACCTTGCTTTTATTCTTTCCTACAGCAGCAGGAAAAGACACTCTTGATCTTCCTTCTATTCAGTGTTCAATTAAAAATGAGTGTGTGTTTGTGGGAATTCTGTACATACGATAGGCTAAGTGTCTATTATGAACCTCACCCTGTCTCGAGTCTTGTTTAGGCTTTAAAGGTCAAAGTTCATCTTGCTCTGATAAACTTCATTCCATTAGTCTGATTGTGACCGACTGGCAAAGCTTGGCAGGAAGCAGTGGATAAAGTCCAGAGTGAAAATGTAATCCTCTCACATACACAGTCAAGCTTACATAAATCACAAGTTCACGGCAGCACACAGGTGATCTTTGTGCCACCCACAGGTTTGAGAAAGTTAGTGCACTAACTAACTCAGAAAACTACTAGACACCTACTCACCACACATATACTGAAGCAGTGAAGGACAAACTCTTTTTCTTGAAATGTTTGATGGTCTTTCTATTAGCAGAATGTGTGCTTAAATGTTAACACATTAAATGAATGGTTCTTTTATTTACTCACCCTCATGTCACTCCAAACCTGTGTGGTGTTGTTTTTTTCAGAGGTTTTTTTGAAGCTCTTGCCATTTGCTCTTGCTGCATCCGAAATCACATACTTCCCTACTATATAGTAGGTGAAAAACAAAGTATGTGACAAAAGAAGTATGTCCGAATTCACTGTACACATAAAAGATTAGGCGAGATTCTGAAGTGAGTATACAATTATGCATTTTATATCCCATGAGGCCACGGAAGAGAATTTGTGAATGGCAAACTGACACTGGTAGGTCACATGATGCGCCCAGATTACATTCATACTACACACATTCATGCTATATATAACATACTTTTTAGCTATCGCAAAGTACTTATTTAAAATAAGTACCTACTTAAGAGAGTATGCAATTTCGGATGCAGCCATAGCGAGCCAGAATCTGTCAGGTTTCAAAACATTCCTTTGAACTGAATCTTTTAAATTAATCAGTTAATTTGTTTCACCATTTGTACTAAACAAACTGTTCAGCTCACTTACTCAATGATTAAATACCAGCAGTTTTAAGTTATTATTTATTTATTTATTGTGATTCATGACTTACATTTTGGACTGTTTATCACAAAAAGCCATGATATTGAATGGCTTGAGGATGCTTGGAAGCGCACACCACAGATGGATTAAGTTTTTGTGTGTGTGTGTGTGTGTGTGTGTGTGCGTGTGTGTGTGTGTGCGTGTGTGTGTGTGCGTGTGTGTGTGTGTGTGTGTGTTTTCTTTTTGGAGCTTAACGTGGTCACGAGTGAATAAATGATATGAGAATTTTCATTTTTGGTTGAAGTTTTTATTTAAAAATTAGTTGACGTAAAATATACTTTTAAACCCCAAATATACTTAAAATTAAATCAAAGAATGCATGTGTGTGACTAATTTCTAAACATATCTGGCTTAAACTAAGCAGTTTTTTTGGTGTTCTTTTTGGTGGTTAGAAACAGCTCTCCAGCACAATACTTAAGGAAAATTTTGCAGCAGCTGTTATGTTTAAATTCCCATTGGTCCATGATGATTACATAAAAAGTGGGTGTGCTCTGGGGCTCCACCTTCACTGACATGGTGATCTTTTCAGATTCATTTGTTTGCTCAGTCTATCAAGGTTAAGTAAGAGTAAAAACATGAATATACTGGAATGGCGAAATGCAGAAGTGGTGCAAACACATCTATGGCCTTGTTTACTCCTGGTATTAAGATGCGTTTTGGTCAATTGGATCTCAAGTGAACGACACTTAATACAGTTGTAAACGGGGTCTAAAACATTTTGAACTTGTCCACTTTCGACCACTTCCAGAGGTAGTCTAAAACGCATTCGACCGGATTGCTTTCATAGTGTAAATGCTTATGTGGTTGAATGTGTTGAAACAGCGCAAAAGACCGCCTACTGACCTAATGTGTAAACATTATGGGAAGCGCGCTAGCCAAACTTTTTGGTTTGAAGACAAAAGAACAATGTTCTTGCACCATTCCTGATTTCTAATATGCACTGTGTTCGGTGTGATCTTGTGGCTGTCAAAGCAGAAACGAAAGCTGATGCTGTGTTTTTCCCTCGTTTCTGGGTGCGTTCGTATGTAAATTGCACAGGCTTATTTTGTCCGTTAGATCAAAAGATAAAGACCCTCCCCTCAAAGAAATCAGGACAGAAGTGGTTGAAAGTAGACAAAAAAGATGGATTAAAATACCAGGTGTAAACGGGAATGTGATCCACTCGACCAAAACGCATCTTAATACCAGGTGTAAACAGCACCTATGATCAGATTTCTTAATTCAGATTTCTTTTTTCTTAACTGCTCTTTTCTTAGTTCAGCATCAGAATGTTCGAAAACAGTATACCATTGCACTATTTCAAACTTCTTTTTACCCTTGAGTGAAGAACAAAGAAGAACTTTGAAAATAAAAAAAAACTTTTAGATATTAATCTGGATGGACATGAAGGTATCTTGAGTAAAATGGCTCTATATTTAACAAAGAACATACAGAAGACCTGAATGATGCAACCTGTTTTTACAGAGTATGGAAGTTTGGAAGTATGGAAGTTTGTTGTGCATAACACCCATTTACATGTTTATCTTTTGTGAGCAACTGTACATTAGACAAAAGTCTGTTTTCTGGCTCCGTCTGTCATTTATTGGATCTGTGAGGCAAACACTACAGTCTCTCATATGATCACACCGGCTTTGAATGTGTAACCATCTGCCTTCATAGTAACCACAGGACACATTTGTTTCAGTGATGTCACATGCATCCGCCCATATGCAGGCTAGCCGGCTGTGCTTTTGTGCTATCTGTGTAGAGTAGATGGAGATGAGCTGGAAAGTGTTGCTGAGATAGGAGTCTCTCTCCTGGGCTTTTAGAGTCTGACCTCAGACCATCTGCCTTGAGATACTGAGTGAGATACAGTTCAGATTGAAGCACACCTCTTTACACAGTCACATACTTGACCATCAATGCTGTAATGGAGGGAAAGACATACAGATAGAGTAAGTGCATGTGTGCTTATATGTATATTTGTTTATGGTCATGTATTTGCCATCAATAGAGCTCAAACCCTTTAGTCATGCCTTTGAACATTTACATTGACAACATAGCATATTAGAATGATTTCTGAAGGATCATGTGACACTGAAGACTGAAGTAATGGCTGCTGAAAATTCAGTTTTGCAAATACACATTAATAAATTACATTTTAAAATATATTAAAATAGAAAACTGTTCTTTTAAATATATCACTGTTTTTAATACATAGTTCAGGCATGAAACTTTAACAAACGCAGATTGGTTCTTTCAACGCCGCAGCACGAGCCAATCAGAAATACTTTCAAATCCATGTAATCATTTATATCGTACCCTAGTCTGTGCTGTGATCGCTGTGCGATATGAAAGCTTCGGTTATCCCTCCTCCTCCCCAGTTTCACCTGTAGAGATCTGCTACGGGGGTCTACCATTTCTTGCAGCAGCCTTTCCTTTGTTTGTTATTTTGACTAAGCTAAACAAATTATTGTATTTGCTCAGCAGCAGCATAGCAGATCTCGAACGTATATGTATATATATATATATATATATATGTATATATATATTCATCATATCTCTCAAAAGCTCACTTGAGATACCATGACCCTTCTTCAGCAAGTGCAGCAAAAAATGTCCTTGTCTCTAAAACTATTTTCTTCTCTGTCTAGGAATGTTATCTGGTGGGCCTCTCCTCCTTAATGGTTCCATATCACTGCAAACTGAACAGAGTATTATCTGGATATAATGGGCTTTTTAGTGGTCTGCATGAATATTTGAATTCAAGAGATAGGCACTTTTCCACTGCGTGGTACGACTCGACTCGGCTCGGTTTGCTTTTCCACTGCACTGTTGCGCCGCCTCTACTGCCATCTACTCGTGTCGCAAATCCAATGATGCTGGTAGTGACAATTCTCTGACCAATCAGTGATCTGCTGTGTTTACACCTCAAGTTTTAGTATCGGTACGGCCCGCTTGGAACCTCAACCGAGGTGGTACTATTTAAGCAAACTGTACCGAGCCGTACCATGCAGTGGAAAAGCGCCAATAGTTCACCAAAAAATAAAAGTAGCCATGCATCTTTTGTTGTTTTCCGAGTCTTCTGAAGTCATATAGCTTTGTGTGAGGAACAAGCAGTAATCTAAAATGATGGTCACTATTATATTATAAGAACAACTTGGACATTTTGCTATATAACTCTTTCAAATTACATAAAGGTGAGTAAACTATGACAGAATTTTCATTTTTGGGTGAACTATTGCTTTAAGCTTATAGTTATGCAGTTCCAGCCAAAACACATACTGAACATGACCACCAGGTTGCTATGTGACACATACACAGAAACACACACATATAAACATCACTGAAAGCCTTAATAAGTTGCAGAAGACATGCATTACATAACGCCTGAGACCCTAAGGAACATAAACCACACACAAAGATGGTTAAACAAACATGTGCACTTACTCAAACACTGACCCTTAGAAAGCTTTTAGGACATTTTATGAGCACTCTCCCAAGATTACATGCTTATGACACACCCTGTAGAGACATGTTCCCTGAAAGTTTCAAGAACGAACACTAGCATACACATACACACCAACACACACACCAAGCAGAGAGTAAACACAACCCGACTGTCCTTGAGCGTTTGTTTGTGGCAGCTCTTAAAGCTATGACATTTATTGATGTGTTTTTTCTTACATTGGCCTTTTAGCAGTATTTGAATCAGGCAATGGTCCCTTTAATCTCTTTGTAAGTTCGTTAATATGTCTCTCCGTTGTCCACACTTGTCCCGGATGAAAGCATTATATACAAACTGCTGACTTCATATCCTCTCATACTTCAAATATCAATTCTTTAAAGTTATTTTGTGCAGTTTTCTCTGCCTGGTATTGATACACTAACGGTCAAAAGTTTGGAATGATTTAGTGCTCAAGAAACATTTCTTATTATTATCAGTGTTGACAAGAGATTTTGCTGCTTAATATTTTTGTAGAAACCATGATAACACTACCGGGTAAGTAAAAAACTTTTATGCTATTAATGCTGTTCATTGAACTTTGTATTCAAAGAAAAAAATCATGGAGTATCATTGTTTCCACAAAAACAAAACATCTTTTCAACATTGATTTTTGTCATGTCTTAATAGTCCAATGAAGATAAGAGAAGGTGAGGAAGATCAAATTAAGCATATTTATTAAACAAAAGTAAATCAGGTAATACAGACGATGAGATAAAAACAAACGAAACAGAATGTAGGCATAAACACAAGCTCTAACACAAACAATCCCTGACAATGAACTGAATGAAAAGAGGGCGAGATATACACAAGATAACAAACTCAAATACAAACAGGTGTGCGCTAATCAAACATATAATGAATAACCATGGAAACAAATGACAAACGGCAACATAAGAACAAGGAAACAGGAAACAAAGATGAGCAAACAAAGGCTACGTTCAGACTGTCAGTCCAAATCCGATTTTTGTGCATAATTGTGCATAATTGAAATCCGATCAGATTTAGCAAGTCTGAACGGCCAAAAATCACATGAAATGTGATTTTTACAAATCCATTTCGAGCTACATTCATATGTGGTTTGAAATTCTATTCAAATCGCATTTCTGGAAATCCGTTTCAGTCTGACTGCTCTGATCAGATTTCGCATGGTTTGTGACTTTCTCACACCATGTAAAACATAAACGTCACATGTTATTATAGGAAACATGCTGAAAATTGCTGCAGAAACAAGGCTGTATTGTTGTAAATTGTCGGACGAGCAGAATAACAATATAATGTAGACATGTTTTGAAACCAGCAGAGATGATAACGCTGAATAAAGCCGCTCATACCAGCTTCTTACGTTTCTGCCATTGCCTCATCGTAATGCAATAGTCCAGTGTGGCGGCTACACAATGTCATGTTGTAAAGGAGACAACGCCTGTATTGCAAACCCCTCCATGCTGTGGTGGTTGTTGTTTTTGGCATATGCCTACCAACTCATCGTCATTACCATAGAAGCCAATGCAGATATTCGGAAAACGAAAGAGCGCATGGACACATAAATCAGATCTGAACAGTTGCGAAACAAAATGTGGATGACAATCATTTTAGATCAGATTCCAATCGGATACACAAATTATCGGATTTGGACTGACAGTGTGAACGTAACCTAAAAGTTCTAGAAAACGAAACGAAAACAGATTAAACTGGGCATAATTGTGACTTAATGCCCTCTCCTAGGAAAGCGCATCCACGCGCTGTAAAGTCCAAATGAGGAAGGGAGGGTGGGGGCTCTGGAGGAGGGCAAAGGAAGAGGCACTGGCAGAAAAAAACAGGGTGGCAATGATTGTGGGAGGAGCCAGGGAGGCCAATGGTCCTAGTGGCCAAGGCGAAGCTGCAATGACAAGTGTCTGAGATGGAGCCAGGGTGCCAGATGACTAAGGTGGAGCCAGTGGGACTGAGGACCAAGGTGGAGCCGGAGAAATGGTGGAGCCAAATGAAGCCAAAGGGGTGGAGAGATGGAGTGCAGCGGACAGCTCAGAGGTCCCTGGCGTAGGCAGAGCGACTTCTGACCAAGGCAGAGCCAGAGGGACAAGGGAGCCCGATGGAGCCATAAGGACAATGGTATCTGGTGGAGCTGAGGGAGGGAGGAGCCAAGGCAGAGCTGACAGGTCGACAGGCCGAAGTGGAGTGACGGGATCAGGGGCTGGAGGCGGTGCCGGGGCATCCACTTGCCTGGGCGAAGCTGGAGACCTGATAACCCGAGGCAAATCCACACAATAGAGTGGCATCATAGGAGAAGCCAAGTGGATTAAGGAAATCAGTGGAGGCGGGGCTGAACTTTTGAAGAGGATAAGGACTTTTGAAGAGGAAGCAGGAGAGGGAGGCTGGAACCAGTGGAAACACGGGAGACTTCGAGCTGGACGGGACCAGCGGGGACGGGAGATTAAGGTAAGCATCATCTTCTAAGCAATAAATATTGCAGAGGTCATCTTCAGCTCACCCTCAGTGGTGGGAGTGTTTGTGGGGTCTTCCTCCATTCCCTCGTACTCCACTAGCTGTCCCATGATGATAGATAATATTGCCGGCTCATGTACATGGTCAGACGTTTTGTGAGGCTTGGGCTCCAGGGCGATGACTGGCTCAGTCCTTTTCTCCACTGGCGCTGGCTCGTGCATCTGCGGTGGGCTCTGGCTTAATATCCGTGCAAGGGGGTAATGGCTGACTGGGCTCTGGATTTTGCGATGTGACGAAGGGTGTAAGGTGGGGCTGGACGATGGTGATGTTCTCCTCTTCAGCATTGCCTATGATAAAGGAGGATCCGTCCTCCCACAGAGCAAAGTTGATGTATTCTTCTAAACTCCAGCAGGTATCCCCCTTTGGCATAAGAAGTGAATGTCCTTATCCAGCCCACACAGAAACCTTCCATGAGGGTGAAGTCATCGCACGGTGGCAGATGTTTACAAACTCATCCACATAGTCCTCTAAACTTTGACCACCCTGAAAAATAAAAATAATTCCTCCGTTTAGTCCCTTGCAGCTTCTTCCAGAGTCAATGTTAACTGCTGCAATTTAAATGTATTTTTAGGTATTTTTAGGTCTGTCACGTCTTAAGAGTCAAATGAAGATAAGGGAAGGTGAGGCGGATCAAATTAAGCATATTTATTAAACAAAAGTAAATCAAGTAATGTAGGTAATCACAAACGAAACAATGTGTAGGCATAAACACAAGCTCTAACACAAACAGTCCCCAAAAAGTGAACTGAATAAACAGAGGGCAAGATATACACAACATACTGAACTCAAATACAAACAGGTGTGCGCTAATTAATTATATAATGAATAACCATGGAAACAAATGACAAATGGGAACATAAGAACAAGGAAACAGGAAACAAAGATGAGCAAACTAAAAGTCCTAGAAAACGAAACCAAAACAGATTAAATATATATAATAATAAGAACCGTTATTAATATTTGAGCACCAATAATAACTGAGCACCAAATCAGCAGATTAGAATGATTTCTGAAGGATCGTGACACTGAAGACTGGAGTAATGATGCTGAAAATTCAGCTTTGTCATCATCATAGGAATAGATTATATTTTAAAGTATATTCAAATAGAAAACAGTTATTTTAAATTGTAATAATATTTCACATTATTACTTTTTTACTGTATTTTTTATCAAATAAATGGAGCCTTTTGAAAGAGACTTCTTTCAAAAACATCCTGTTGCACAGCAAATTGCATACAGATTTTAATACTTAATAATAAAATGCATGTGTGTATTGTGTGTGGGCGTTTTTTTGTTTTTATGCTTGGTGTTAGGCTTGTATTTTGTGTGTGTTGGTATGTGTGTTTGTATGTTTTGTTTTGTACTCTTTTGAGGCCTGCAGTTCTGACCTTTGAACTCTGTCCTTTGTTCCCTCTCTCCAGTGGCAGAATGAAAGCGAACAGTTCGTCTCTCCTGCCGAATATCTCCATCTCTCCAACTGTGCCAAAGTGACTGTGTAGATTCGGGTTCTTTTGAGATTAACAAAACATTGGTTTAACGTAATCACATACAGCTCAATGCATTTATAGGCCTGCGAATATACATGGAAATCATTTTAAAGGGATAGTTCAGCCAAAAATATATATTTTAATTAATGTCATTAATTAAATTAAATTAAAATAACTATTATTGTTCCATATCTGAATGATTTTCTTCCTTCCACATATCATAAAAAGAGATTTAGCAGGATTTTCAATCTGTTTTTTTTTTTTTTTTCCATACAGTAAATGTGAAAGGGCCTAAAAAAAATTAGTGCCATAATAGTAGTTCATATGACTCTTGTGCTATATTAAAATTTTCTGAAATCATACAATAGCTTTGTATGTGTACACATTTGTTGTGTTGCAGGTGGTTCCCATGTACATGTAAATGATAACATTTGGAATCATAGATGGAAAACCTGGTATGAATTACATATTACAGTAACTGAAGCAAATAGAATTGATCAGGCAACTTATTTTGGTCTTTTCCTCACATAAAGCTATTATAGGGTCCGTGTTATTTTAGTAATAGTGAATAAATAATATTCACTATTATGGAATTTATTAATATTTTGAATTCGATTTTATTTTTTAGTTTTCATTTTAGTTTTAGTTATTTTATAATGTTCTTTTGTCATTTTTCTTAGTGTTTTTTTTTCTATTTAGCTTTTATATTTTATGTCAATTTTGGCTTTTTGTACTTGGTAACACTTTACAATAAAGTTTTAGTTGTTAACATTAGTTAACTACATTAGTTAACATGAACTATAAATAAAAATACTTCTAAAGCATTTATTAATCTTGGTTTATGTTAATTTCAACATTTACTAATCCATTATTAAAATCAAAAGTTGTCCACTAATATTTAATGGACCAGAGCTAACATGAACTAACAATGAACACTTGAATTTCTAACATTAATAAGATGAATAAATCCTTTAACTAATGTATTGCTCATTGTTAGTTAATGTTATTTAATGCATTCGTTCATTTTGCAGCTTTATTTCAGAGGAAAAAAAATGGTTCAGAAAAAGTTATGGACAACTTTAAAAAAAAAAAAAAAAAAAGCTTGACACCCCATGTTCACCATTCACTGTCATTGTAGCAGCTTGAACATTCTGCTAAACTACTCTTGTTTTTGTTCCACAAAAGAAAGAAAGTCATACAGGTTTGTACCGACATGAGTTTGAGTAAACGACGACAATATTCTCATATTGGGGTGAACTATCCCTTTAAAAACAAATCAATTAGTCTTTTTCAAAATGTTTTATAAATTCACAAGTTAAGCTCTGTTACAGTCCCATGTGTACCTAACAAGACCCATTCGATGACCTTTGACCTGAGAGGAGTAATCGTAGCCCAAACATGTCTCCTCCTGTGCCAACAAACCTGGTTCGAGTTACACTTTTAATAGGCAGGTTTAAAGAGGGCAGAGGGAGGTGGAGTGTGGAACAGATCAAAAGTTCTTTCCTAAATGTCCTTTGTCGTGACTTTGCCGTGTTTGATGTCTACGCTGTTGACTCTCTCGCTCTTTCTCTACCTCGCTTTCTCTCTCTCTCATTTCAAAGAGAAGGAAGAGTCATCTGCCTCCCGTGGTCTGCCAATGCACAGACCACCAGGGGAAGTGAGGGAGCGAAAAAAGAAAGAGGAAGAGAAAGATAACTGGAGAGATTGGACAGTCGGGAGCTTTTGAAGAGAAGAAAGACCGAATTCTGCCCCAAGAACAGCGATAACGGACATTGGGGCCCTCTGGGGGAAGGGACGGAGGGGTATATATGAAATATGAAAGAAGAAATGAGAGATTTGAGCGTGAAATGCTTATTTCTTAATAAATGTTCTTTTCTTCTTTTTCTGTTTAAACTGGCGGGACAGTTTTATGTTTGCAGAACATGTGGACAGTGTGGACTGTTGTCCTTTCACCTAGAGCCAAGGCTCATGAACTACATGGTCGAGAGTGTTGGGAAATCTGCATCCTATTTCATGGTTGGCAAACATCTGTTGACAGAATACATAATTTAAGAATCTGAGGCTTTTTCTGGCCATAATCCTTGCATGGCAGAATGGGAGAATATTTTTTTTTTTGACAATATTTTGCTGGTATTTGCACCAGCAAGGCCCATACTGAGTTCTAAACAGAGATGAGAGAGCATCGGATGAATAGATCAATAGATGGATGAATAAGTGAAGCGAGTCAGTATACAGCTATTCACTGTCCCTGTGCCCTTTCTGTCCTCTCTGTGCTATTTGGATAAAATCTCTTTTATCTCCGCTGGTGCCAGCCTCTGATGCATAAACACTCCAGACTGACTCCTTTTGCTTTTGATAGAGGGAGAGAAAATGAAAGGAAGCAAAAACCGCATTAGCGTTGCAGCACCAGTAAGAACATCCCGTGTCCGGCCTGTCATTCATTTCAATTTACACTTTTTCATTTCTCTTATACAGTTCATTTCCTCCTTGAACTGTTCTGAAGTCATCCATGCTAATGTGCTTATATAAGAACTTATTGTGTCCTGTTGATTTTTTTTGGTCAATGTTTTTTTTTTTGGTCAATGTTTTTTTTTTTTCATCAAAGTGTGTGGGTTATTTATTTTTTTTACAATTTTTTTTTTTTTTTTTTTTTACATTTTTCTTTTTTTAAGTTACAATACATGTCAGTAAAACTTATGGGTCCCAGGACATCATTTTTGTGGGCATTTTCACTGACTCATATCACTACACTATGAAAAAACAAATCTTGTGTTGCAGTAGAAAAAAAATCAATATATCATTTTTATACATAATAGATGTCAGTATAATCATATTTTTAGAGAATACATTATTTGAAATGTTTTTGAAAGAAGTCTTCTGAAATATTTAATATATTTTAAAATGTAATCTAGAACTCGCTGAACTGCGTTCACTGCGTCAACTGCGTAGGAGACTGACAGGGAAGAGGAAAAATTGTTGAATAAAGTCATTATTTTTGTTTTGTTTTTCACACAAAAAGTATTCTTGTCGCTTCATAACATTAAGGTTGAACCACTGTAGTCACGTTGACTATTTTAACAGTGTTTTTACTACTTCTCTGGACCGAGAATGTGATAATTTTGTTGCTTTCTATAGGAGGTTGCTTTTCCTCTCGGATTTCATCAAAAATATCTTAGTTTGTGTTCTGAAGATGAATGAAGGTCTTACGGGTTTGTAACGACATGAGGGTGAGTAATTAATGACAGAAATGTAATTTTTGGGTGAACTAACCCTTTAATATTTTGTGGAAACTGTGATACATTTTTTTTTCAGGATTCTATGATTGGGAAAAAAACAGAATTTATTTGAAATATTAATCTTTTTTAACAATGTAAAAAAAAAATGTTTCTCTCACTTTTGATCAATTTTATGCATCCTTACTCTATAAAAATATATATATATTTTTTTTTAAATCTTATTAACCCCAAATTTTTGATAGGTAGTGAATATCTAAAATATATGATTAAAACAAGGAAAAATACTTTGCCAAAATATAAGGCATTATAAAGGCCCTGCTGGGAATCTCAGACATTGTAAAGCTGTTTCAGTTTGTCATCACATATATTTAACCAGGCGTCTTTGTAAAAGGCATTTGTTCAAACAGTTTTAGATGTATGAACATGTCACCTGCCATCATGTCAAAACGTGTGTTTTTCATTATCATTTCCTCTCCACACACTTGTGTCCTCAAACACAAGTATGTGTGTATTTTGTTAGATGTGTTATCTACAGCACTGGAATCAGATACTTTATGATACAACTTTGAAGAACTTTTCATCTCTTTCGCACACACTCACACACCCCGTCTCTGTCTCACTCGGCAGGGTGGGCTTTAATCTATTTTCACCCCTGGCTTCTTAAGAAAGTAGATCCAATAAGTCAGCTTCCTGCTGCGAGAGTCACTCCTGACTAAACTTTGTGTGTGTGTGTATCCTGTATGGGGAAAAATGGTTTTCTTAAACCTTTTCCATCTCTCATTTCGGCTTGATTTAAAGGGATAGTTCAGACAAAAATTAAAATTCTGTCATCATTTATTCACCCTCATATGGAAGCCCGTTTCCGCCACTAAATAAAATAAAATACAGTAATTGAGACTTTTTATCTCAGAATTCTGACTTTTTTTCTCACAATTGCGAGTTATAAAGCAAGAATTGCAAGATATAAACTCGCAATTGCGTGATATAAAGTCACAATTGTGAGGAAAAAAAAGTCAGAATTGCGAGAAAAAAGTCAGAATTGTGACTTTATATCACACAATTGCAAGTTTATATCTCACAATTCTGACTTTTTTCTCGCAGTTCTGACTTTTTTTTCTCACAATTGTGACTTTATATTACACAATTGCGAGTTTATATCTCACAATTCTGACTTTTTTTTCTCGCAATTGCGAGTTTATATCTCACAATTCTGACTTTATATCATGCAATTGCAAGTTTATATCTCAGAATTGTGACTTTATAACTCGTAATTGTGAGAAAAAAATCGCAATTACTGTTTTTATTTTTTTATTTAGTGGCGGAAACGGGCTTCCATACCCTCATGTTGGTCCAAACCTGTATGACTTTATTTCTTCTGAACTGTAAAAAAATATTTTCATGATTTATCACAACATTTTTACTTTTATCAAATCAATTTCAATAATTAATATCGTTCAGATAACATAATATTTTGAGTATCTGTTGATTAAACCAGTCGCCTTCATTGTATTAACTAAAATTTTTAATTTCAATGAACTCAAAATTTTAAGGCAATCAGATAACTTACTTTTTTTAAGTTAAACCAACAATTATTTTTGATGTTTTGAAGAATGTTGGTAACCTGCTCCTACTATCAAGACCAAAAAAAAAAAAAAAATCCCTTTTAGTACATTATTAATGATGATAACATGTGACAAGCTCATTAGATGTTGGTCATGCAATAACCACTCTGTGAAATACATTTGGAATTTAATATCCCTAATCACAGACAAACAGAACAATGAGCCAAATCATCTCTGCCCACCTTCTCATTCCTTCAAACCCAAATGAGAGAGCGGAAGTGGAAAAACAAAAAAGGTCTTCCTCAGAAGCGGGTATAAAACTCCCTCTGTTCTGCATTAAACGAGTCTCTTGGAGACTCTCATCCTGTTTCCATCCTGCCGCTCCTAAAACTCATTACCGGCCCCAAACCCCCCCATCCCTCTTTCTTTATTCCCCTCTTCCCTTGCTCTTCCCACTCAATCTCTTATCCTCTGTGCCCCATCTGCCCTTCCTGTTACCATGGTTATCATCAGAACAAAAAGGCCATGTTGGTCTTCATAACTTTGGGTTGGGCTGGAATTGACTGACTGAATGGCAGTTTCTATGCGTTAGAAGTTTATAGATATAATTGTATGTACGCCTTTTTCAAATATACTCATGTTTATGCCTTATTTATTGTGTTGACCATTGCAATACTTCCAAATAGAGAGCGAGACGTTGGACATTTATGTGATAAACCAAAGATGATGTCATGAGTTTCTGTGCAGGAAATGTTGCCTTGTAAATTGTTTTACGATGATCAGTCGCATTTGCGGATACTGTGTTGCAAAATTGTCTGTGACTTCTCCTATAAAACAGAGATATAGCAAATACAATGAATACAATGTATATGTCATGGCAAACATGTTGAAGATTAGCAGACAGGCAGTACATTTACTGTGTGCCCAATTTTTTCCACATAAAAGCAGTTTTTTCAGCATACTGATGGTACGAGTTAGATGCGTTTCTGGGTCAACATGTTTTGTTGATCCTGGAACAACATTCTAGTCCGAAAATTTAGTCCTAACCATATCCCTACCCCTAAACCAAACTCTACCCATAAGTTCTCCCTAAAATCAGAGGGAAATGATAGGTGAATAACACTGATGTAGAAGCACCTAACCCTGGTTGTAAGCCTAAACTTGACAAACTGTAAACTCAATTACGATTGGTTAATGGGAATGTTGCTCCATGGATCAACAACGATGTTGATCTAGGAACATGTTGCATTTAGTGAAATCAGGTTCTGCACACTGATGCATCTTCTCTTTTGACTTCCATTCAAACAGAACAGTCTCTTGTCTCCTGAAAGGATTCTGGCATGTTATGCATTTCTAAAGCTGCAGTCTGTAAGTTTTGCCTCTTTGTCGCCATCTCTGTTTGAAACTGCAATTGCAGTTATTTACGGTATTATCATCTTTAAGTGGGTTGTCACGGCTCCTCAGCGCGGATGAATCTAATGTTTTGAGGAGAATGTGTGGCTGTCAGTCACCGCACTGGTGGATACTGTACTTTGGAATCACAGGAAGTATGACCAAAATAATAATTTTCACCGGAAAATGTAATCTGAACAAAGTAACAAATCTGCCACTTTTGTTCTGACCAACTGAGGGAAAAAAAGCATTACAATAAAACACACTATCAATGGTGACTAAATCTAACGATCACTTAGCTCATATCACATCAAACCGTGCAAATTATTATTATTGTTATACTTTGTTTTCAAATTGATAATGTTAACAACATCAGCATTGCGTGACTATGTGTATTTAGTGTGTATTAGCGTCACCTGTAGATTTCAATTTCTGTACAGTCTAATCTCTAATGTTAATTTGTCATATACAATCCGCCATCAAAATGATAAGTTTAATTATTCCAGCTGCTGTGAGAAAAGGCTATAAATGATCTGTCACATGCCATATAGCCTACTAGCTTGGACTACTTTGTGTAAACAGATGTGACATAATGACGCAAAGACAAATGGCAACATGCTCGAATTTCCAGCGGAAACCTACCAATACCACTCGAATTAGAAAACATTATTACAAACTTACCGTTGTAAATCGGGCTAAGGTAAGGAGATAGTTTTGAACACTGGCTGGTTATGTACCTGCTCAAAAATTTATTTTGTATCATTTTTAACCCAAAAAAAAGTTACAGCCTGCAGCTTTAAGATAATCTTGAAAGATTCCCCTGAGGTAGGAGCTCTGATGATGTTTTTGTTCAAATAACTGTTTTCTATTTTAATACATTTTAAAAAGTAAATTATTCCTGTGATGGCAAAGCTGAATTTTCCGCATCATTGCAGTCTTCAGTGTCACATGATCCTTCAGAAATCATTCTAATATGCTGATTTGCTGCTGAGTCATGAAACATTTATGATTATCAATATTGAAAACAGTTGTGCTGCTCAATATTTTTGTAAAAATACTTTCTTTCAGGATTCTTTGATGAATAGAAGGTTCAAGAGAACAGCATTTATTTGAATTTTTCAATCAATTTTTGATCCATATGTATAATGTATCCTTGGTGAATAAAAGAAAAAAACATTTTTTGAAATTGAGATTTATACATCATCTGAAAGCTGAATAAAACATTCCATTAATGTATGGTTTGTTAGGATAGGACAATATTTAGCCGAGATACAACTATTTGAAAATCTGAATCTGAGGGTGCAAAAAAATCAATATATTGAGAAAATCGCCTTTAAATTTGTCCAAATGAAGTCCTTAGCAATGCATATCCACTTACAAAAATAAATTCTTGATATATTTACGATATATATCTTCATGGAACATGATCTTTACTTAATATCTTAATAATTTTGGCATAAAAGAAAAATCTATCATTTTGACCCATACAATGTATTGTTGGCTATTGCTACAAATATACCTGTGCGACTTATGACTGGTTTTGTGGTCCAGGGTCACATATATCTACTGAAATTGTTAGCTCTATTTGTTTATTGTGTATGAGCTTCCATGGTGTTACATAGGACAGCTCACTGGGTTTTGGAAAAACGTTAATAAACATTAATAATAAAAATTTTTGGTTCAACCAAAGACGTAAAGCATTAGAGGAAAATGCATTAAGGAAAATAACTTCTCTTATAACTTCTTGTCACTCACATATTCTGTTCCCATTGCATTTCCATCAACTCACATGCTTTAAATCCTGGACCATTTGCTGGACTCCTCCTTAAAGGTAGCGTTTCTTGAAAAGTCTCACTGTGTAGGGCGGATTGACAGCTGTGGAATAATTTTTTTCTGTAAAAACATCCCAGAGGTTTCCGACAGACTGTCTCCTGATCAAAACTAACATTAATACGCTATGTTATTTAGAGTTTAACTTTTCCCGCTTGATTTTATCACTTTGCCTCAATGAGGACTCTGTTTGGAAAAACCATGTGCCCGCCAGGGCGAATGGGTCACTAAACAGTGCGACTCACTTCCTTTCAGGCATGATGTGTAGGTAATGTGTCAGAAAACTTGTGAAGATACCAGCTAACCCATGTAAGAAAGTGATTTGAGGACGTGTAACCGGCCGATCTGTGGACACAGTGTGAATGAAGTGTGCTTTTCACACAGTAAATCAAACAGATGAATGGTGTCTCTATCCATTTGTCTCAAAACACTGATGAATAACACTCACAGAACTTTTAGCATTTGCGTTCCTCAGAGAAAGGCTGTTTGTGTGTGACGGGTGCATGTGCGTGACCGTGTGTGTGTGTGTTTTTTGGTTGGGGAATAAATGAAGATGAAGACAGGCGCCACTGTTTATTGTGTTTGTGTATGCGTGTGGGCCGGTGTGTTTGAGGAGTGTCTGCTCTACACGAAAGCCTGAAAAGAGACTGAGGGCCACAGAGACACACATGGAGACTGAGAGCTGAGCAGTGTGTACCATCTAAACAAAGAACAGCTCTGTTTGCTGAAAACACTTTATGCATATGTGTCTTTGCTGCTGGGGTTGCTGTCAGAATGAGGTTCTCAAAATAATATGCTGTGGTGTCTGCATTTCCTGTTACACTTGATGTAAACTTCCCCAGCCTGTATTTAATATTAAAAACCAAATGACTAGGCAAATATAACCTGTCTGAACATCTTTAGATGTGTAAATGGTCTTAAAAATTAGGATTCAGAAGCATAATTGCTGCATGCTCTTGCAATTCCTGTTGAAGGAAATGCCTTGTCTATTTCTGCCTTTTTGTTTTACACCATTGACGTGGAGTGTCACCTCCGTAAGTATACCGTTAGTGGTTTTGTGATGTGTCCTGAAGTCTTCCAGCCGGTAGGTACTGTACGACTAGACCGACGTCTCAAGGCACTGAGTGTTTGTTGTGCCAGACTCTTGGCTGAACTTCTCTCCTTCTGTCAGCACTCTGTTTTAATTATCGTCCTAATTTACCCCCCTTATTTTTCCAGAGTTGCTCCACTTCAGTCACTTTCCCAGGTGGAGTGGCATCCGGAACGCTATCCGGTCTGGCACCAAACTGCCATGCTGGCTTTCCAGAACTTTTTTCTGTGTCCTCTCTCTCTCTCTTTCTCCTGTTTGTATCCAAATAGCAGGATCCTATACATCTTTTTTCCCTGTGAATCAGAGCCTGATCATAATGAACACCTGAATCAGTAGAAATATCAATAGTGTACTTGTGTATTCCACTTCAGGGTGCCTCAAAAACCTAGATGAATATGAGCACCTGTGTACGGGTGTTTCTTAAAATTTTGACACTTTTGTATCCCAGGGGGTGATTTTTGTTAAAACTAACACTTTTTTGTTCAGGCTATAGGCTTTTGGGCAGCACTCTGACATGTAACACAACAGCACCAGTGACCAGAATTCCAGATTTTTTTTCTGTTATATGATAAACTTTATATAACTGACTATTCACTGACAGGTGAAATGAATAACACTGATTATCTCTTCATCACGGCACCTGTTAGTGGGTGGGATATATTAGGCAGCAAGTGAACATTTTGCTGGTTCTGATAGAAAGGTGTCAGAATACACAGTGCATCGCAGTTTGTTGCGTATGGGGCTGCATAGCCGCAGACCAGTCAGGGTGCCCATGCTGACCCCTGTCCACCACCGAAAGTGCCAACATTGGGCACATGAGAACCAGAACTGGACCACAGAGCAATAGAAGAAGGTGGCCTGGTCTGATGAATCACGTTTTTCTTTTACATCACACGGATGGCCGGGTGTGTGTTCGTCACTTACCTAGGGGAACACATGGCACCAGGAAGAAGGCAAGCTGGCGAAGGCTGTGTGATGCTTTGGCTAATGTCCTGCTGGGAAACCTTGGGTCCTGCCATCCATGTGGATGTTACTTTGACACGTACCACCTACCTAAGCATTGTTGCAGACCACGTACACCCTTTCATGGAAACGGTAATCCCTGGTGGCTGTGGCCTCTTTCAGCAGGATAATGCACGCTGCCACAAAGCAAAAATGATTCAGGAATGGTTTGAGGAGCACAACAACTAGTTTGAGGTGTTGACTTGGCCTCCAATTCCCCAGATCTCAAACCAATCGAGCATCTGTGGGATCTGCTGAACAAACAAGTCCGATCCATGGAGGCTCCACCTTGCAACTTACAGGACTTAAAGGATCTGCTGCTAACATCTTGGTGCCAGATACCACAGCACACCTTCAGGGGTCTAGTGGAGTCCATGCCTCAACGGGTCAAGGCTGTTTTGGCAGCAAAAGGGGACTAACACAATATTAGGAAAGTGATCATAATGTTAGGCCTAAATGGTGTATATACACACACACTGTTTTACTCAGATCCCTGACTTTGTCTAAAAAAGTATGATAAAAAGTGAAATTGACTGTTCCACACTCTCTGTTGTCATTTCCACCACAACAGTTTTGCTCCAGTAACTTTGTTTTTTAAGAAATTGTACTTTGTTTACTTGTGAGACAACAGTGTCACTGAAAAGCATGAGACATGTGATTTACCCAAATTTACCCATAGTTACCCATTCCACAACAGTTTTGCTCCAGTAACTTTGTTTTTTAAGAAATTGTACTTTGTTTACTAGTGAGACAACAGTGTCACTGAAAAGCATGAGACATGTGATTTACCCAAATTTATCCATAGTTAAAGAAACACCAGTATGTACACTTGTTCAAAAGTTTGGGGTCTATACGATTTTTCTTTTGAAAGAAATTAATACTTTTATTCAGAAACGAAGCTGAATAAAAAAAGGTTTAATAAAAAAAATTTTTTTTATTTCAATGTTGTTCTTTTGATCTTTCTATTCATCAAAGCATCCTGAAAAAAAATGTATCACTGTTCTCACAAAAATATTAAGCAGCACAAATGTGTTTTCAAAACCCAACACAACTGTCTTTTGAGAACCAAATCAGAATATTAAAATGATTTCTGAAGGATCATGTGACACTAAAGACTGTAGCAATGATGCTGAAAATTCAGCTTTGCCATTACAGGAATAATATTTCACATTATTACTGTTTTTACTGTATTTTTGATCAAATAAATGAAGCCTTGGCGAGCATAAGAGACTTCTTTCAAAAACATTCAAAAAATTACTAACTAAAAAATTATGTTCATGACTATGACGTAAACTAAGGCTATTGGCTATTTAAAAAAAAAGACAACCCTTCAAATAATTTTGCTCTAGCTTCCTGTTTCAATAGGAAATATTCCAGCACAGGAAAAAACAACTGTGCTCGCCAAGCCATTTCATGTGTCCTTTAAGGATGCAGTTAATTCAAGAGCATGATGAATTATGAGTGTGGTAAATAAATGAGGTAAGTAAGTAAAAAGAGAGGAGGTGCTTTTCATTAATAACAGTAAGCTGTGCTGGTGTGGCTGTTTATACTGCGAGACTAACAGCAGTGCAGAGTGCAACTGTAATCTGCCCCTCTCAGTAAACAGTCTGTCATAGTAATGGCTCTGAAAACAAACGATCAACTCACTTCTGGGGCCCCACCAAAGAACTTTAACACACATACACCCTCTGGAAGCTCTTTTACCAGGGGCCTACCTTCAAGTGATGTGGATGACAGCTTCCTGCATCCCGTCCTGAGTCTCTAAGGAGTGAGTGTGTGTGTATATATATTTGTGTGAGAATGAAAGTTTGTGTGTGCCTTGGGAGCAGCGGCAGACACCAGAGAGACATAGATTCAGGATCTCCATGGCGATAAGGAAGTCAGCAGGAAGGAGACATCCCAGACCCCTTCTAGCACCCAGACTGACAGTCTCCCCCCAAACTCACACACGCACACACTCTTGCACAAACCGACGCTCAACGCACACTCCGCATAAACACATGTACGCATTCCATCTCTCTTTTCCTCCTTAAATGACAGAGGCGCTATTCATGTTTCATAAAAAAGAGGAGAAAAATAACATCGGCTATATCCGATGGCTCGATAAGTGAGATGAAGAGAGGCCGGAGCTTCAAATGGTCGTCCTGACTAAGTAAGGATTTGTGCTCATTTTCCCAAAGAGAAGCCCACTGTTTCATTCCATACACAGCTGTGCATCAACTAGTTCTTCCTGCAAGAAAAACACTAATAGCTATTCTTGTTTGTATGGCTCCACCAATGTTTGTTATCTTTGATTATAGTTGTACATTGTCTTCAGAGTTTTAAAGTGCAGGCATTTTGATGTGTAGGCCTACTTAGGCAGAGGATGTTTAAAAATCTTCTTCATTAACATCTGCCACCATTACTCATTGTGTATTGTGTTGTAGTGGTTGATGTTCACGATGACAAGCACTATAATGGTCCTAGTCACAACTTTCAAAACTGCTTTATGGAGTTTTTGTCTACTCAAAGTTTTTTTTTTCTCAAAAAGACGTTTTGTCAGCGATATATGTTGTTAAACAACAGTAAAATCCAGTGAACGCACTATACTTTTAGACCTCACACATCATTTTTCTCATTCCTGTCAAAAAATTAAATATGGCTTTACCCTGATTAAAGGGATAGTTCACCTAATGAAAATTATGCCATGGTTTACTCACCCTCAAGCCGTGTATATGACTATCTTCTTTCAGACGAACACAATCAGAGATATATTTAAAAATATCCTGGCTCAGCTTTATAATGGTAATGAATGGGGGGCGTGTTTTGAAGCCCCCCAAAATGCATCCATCCATCATAAAAGTAATACATTAGGCTCCAGGGGGTTAATAAAGGCCTTCTGAAGTGAAGCGATGGGTTTTTGTAAGAAAAATATCCATTATTAAAACTTTATTAAGTATGATAACTAGCTTTCCCCAGATGACCATACAAATACTGCACAAGTCAACTTGTGCCAAAAGAGTAATCTCTAAAGCGATGTATGATGCAGTATAGGAGTATCGTAAGCTTATGCCTCTCGCGGTTAAAACTAATAGGGCTGTGCAACAAACTCAAGCTCCTCTTATCTTATATCAAAATCCTCCGACATTTCTCTTTAAAATTTCTTGTTTTAGACTAATAATTCGTGACCAGTGTTTTGTTTTGCTCTCTCCTCTGAGCTTCCGCGTTCGTCATTGCGTCATGCGTCGGGTCAGGGGTTACTCTTCCACCACAAATCGTTGCGTAAAGCAGTCTGCCGGAAGCTAGTTATTAAAGTTAATAAAGTTTTAAATATGCAGGGGTGCACATAAGTGGTACGCAGGTCCGCATGTGCGGTAAAAATAAACGATGCGCACCAGAAAACATGGAGGTAAGTGCTTTTAAGTAGCAACATTTTTGAGTACTGGTTCACAGGGACACCTTTACTTACTGGAGTAGGAATTTTCTCCATCTCTGGTAAGATAGCAATCATGATGATAAGTGTGTTCTTTAATTATTAGGTGTGCAATGGATCGCACTTAATCCGTGATCCGTACGGATAAGTTTCAGCACGCATGTGATTCGCGGATTAACTGCTAAATGTAACCATCATAGAGTGAAAGTTTATCATTTGGACGTGTTTTGTCTCGCCAGTTAATACATTCAAACAATTTTAAAAGCGGAAGAAGAGGCGAAAATCGGGACTCGCGAGCTGTTATCTGTGCGCACAGCCTCACACCCCCGAAACGCGCACAAAGAGAGAGAGAGATACAGTCAGACAGCGCTCGAACACCGAATTAATTCCTCTTTCGCGTTTACTTGCGCTTGAACGGACACATACACATAAAATTATGTCTCACCAAGTATTCTCTCGGGTATGTCATAACTGGACAGTTGAGAAAGAAACCGGATGTTTGTCAGTTATTCAGTCCATGCTTTTCTTCTTAAAGTGACAGCAGCCTAATATTCTTGGTGTTGTCTGCGTCAGTAATGTTAGTAAAAAAAAAAATTCATCATATCATCATCTACCATGTTTGAGAGAAAAGAAGATAGCGAGGAGAGCAGTTAGGAGGATAGTGATGAGGACAGCTTTTAGGATAAGTGTGTCGAGTAAAGTGTGAGTACCAAGCAACATCTCCAGATGCTCCCTTGAGAACCAGACCAAAAAAGTTGTGTGCACCCCCATGGATATTCTCTTATGGATTCTTACAAAAACCCATCGCTTCACTTCAGAAGGCCTTTATTAACCCCCTGGAGCTGTATGAATTATATTACCCACCCCCCTTTTTGAAAAAACGTGCTTGTGGCGACATTTCTGCAAAATATTATGTTGCTTCTTGCAGCTTTTGTGACACTTTCACAGTGAAATGTCTAAGATTTACAGGACTCGTACCAATGCTGTACCAGGTGAGCTACCAAGCAAGTTTACTTCATCAGAAAAGCCATACATATGGAGCTGAGTGATGCAAACCTCAAAATGTATAACATTACAAATCATACACTATATGGTAAAGGTATTTTGAGATCATAACAAGGAACCGTCTGAAAATAAGTCTTTATAAATCAATAATCTGCCCCTGTAATTGTAATTTGTGTGAAAAGAAATAAAAGTTGTTTGTATTTACTGCCACTAATGTTCATTTCAGCTAAAAAAAAAAAAAAAAAAAAAAGCAGTTAATTGTATATATGGATACGCTTTTGGAGTTTTGCAAAAATGTAGATAGAGGCATGTTTTTCCAATGAGCTAATGTTGAAAAACGTTTCTAAAACTAGCCAGAAATTAATGAATGAAGTTCTAATCTGTATTTGATTCTTGATATTTCCTTGTACAATCTGTGGTGACTTTTGGGAGATTATCCCACAGACACTATTTTAAACAAACTGTTTAAAGCTGTCGCCGCATATGTAAACATATCCGTCTTCTTTCTCATGCTTCTGTGAAAAAAACAGAAGCCCCTTGGACAATAGACGATAAACAGAGGCCGTGCTTGTGTGTGTTTGCACTGTGGCTTTTTGCATTAGTCTTCCACACATATTTTTGTGTTTGTGTGTGGAAGCATGCACACACCCGTTTATCATTCAATCATTAGCCATTAGTGGCAGTGTTGTCTGTCAGCATTAGCAAACAGACCTGGAAAGATTGGACAGGTCAGAGTGAGATGAACAGCTCTACCATCTTCTCCCTCAAACTCACACACACTCATAAGCAAACATAGTGGGGAAAAAGAGAGAGGCCAAAAGTCACTGGGGCAGTACATGCCTCCTTCTCCCTTCCAAACTTGACCTTTATTCTTTATTGTATTTTATTTATACTTTATTCTTCAGTGTTTTTCTTTGCTATTCTTTTCAAATATGGTGATTGTTCAGAGAGAATTCTTGAAGATGTTTCATCTATGCTGAAATATTTTGCATGTTTCCATTGAGACTAACATAGGCTGAAAGGAGGCTACTTGCTCTAATTTAAATAATTTCCATCATGATAAGGAGACAAAATAAGAGAGAAACATAAGCAGAGAAATAAAAAGAGTTGAATAAAGGAGTCAGAGTAGTAGACAGATAGACATGAGGGGAGAGAATAGTCTATATGTTAAGGTCTGTGGGTGGGCTGCTCGGATTAGCCCAGAGGACAGAGAGACACAATGGCTGCCTACTGACAGGTCTCTGTGAACACACACTGTCTGACAGGCATGAAAAAGCCACCACCTTACTGAGAGGTCAAAGGTGATAAAGCATCAGGATGCTCACTTACTGATGCAGACTTAATGCTATAAGACTTCTGCTTTACCTCTCATTTAATTGTTTCTATTATTTCAAAATAGATTCTATCAATCTATTTTGAAAGAAATTTCTATATTTTTAACTTTCTATTCATCAAAGAATCTTGAAAAAGTGTATCATGGTTTCTACAAAAAATATTAAGCAGTATTAAACTGTTTTCACCATTGATAACAGGAAATGTTTCTTGAGCACCAAATCAGAAAATTAGAATGATTTCTGCAGGAACACTGAAGACTGGAGTAATTTAAAAATATTCACAGTATTACTATATATTTGATCAAATAAATGCAGCCTTTGTGAGTCTTGTTTCAGAAACATTTAAACATTTTACCATCCCTACATTTTTGAACGGTAGTGTAGCCTACGTATGAGGAATTGAAACCTTAAGTAATTAATTATTGTTAAAATATTATAGTTATAATATTCTAATTTTTTTTAACTATAATTAAAAATGAATGAAAGCCTTGAATATGTGCAGAATATACACAGTAAATGTATGGTTTTATGTTATATTTTATGGCAGTCTCATGATCATCTTTCTTGCTATTTTTGTTCTTGAGGATATTTTCATCATGCTACAATTGGTTAATTAGCATTAAATCATTGTAGGTGAAAAGTACTAATAAAATGGAATACACTGTAAACCCGAATAAGTTGTCAAAACTAAAAAAAAAATGTGAGGTAATCAGTTACATCAAATTTTTGAAGTTAAGAAATTACAAATTTAAGTAAGCAGAGCTGGCAGATTTTAATTTTGTACTCGTACAGCATGCTGGGAAATAGAAATCCCAGCCCAGTTTCAATTAAATTCAAGTTTATCTAAATTAAATGAAACAAGTTCATAAAACTCAAAACAATTAAACAATTCAGATACTTAAAATGTGTCAGTTTCATGAATTCAAAAGAAAAAAAAAGATCTAAATACTTTAAGTTAATGTGACTAAACTAATTTGTTTAATTTGAGTTTGCCCTACTCAAACCAAGTAATTATTTTGAGCGTTAGGGTTTATAGTGTATTATACAATCCAGTACAGTCCTTTTGTCAGCGCTGTTGTGCAGCAGTAATGCATGTAGCCTACCAGTGCTGCCAATTGAGCGATTTTGTCACTAGATTAGTCGAGTGACGTGTCTCACTGAGGTCGGGGTTGATCTATTTGCCCCGATTTCACAGATCGGATGTCCAACTTCGAGTGCCGTTCCAGACATTATTTTTTTTAAGTAGGAGGTGGGAAAAATCCAAATTCCGAGTCTGGAATGCAGCATTAGTTCCATTGGGGATACAGGGTTGAGTCTGGCCTGCAAAGTGTCCTAATGCCCAACCACCCAAACCAACCCGTTTTCTGTCATTCCTTCACTGTGCTGTCAAAATAAAAACACAAAAATAAATTAAAAGAAAAAATGATATTCCTATAGAGCTATAATCATTGAGACTATCATTATTATTAGGGATTTCTATGGTTTTAACTGTACTTTGTTTAAGGATACATAAATATCACAGCCTTGGAAAAAATGTAATGAAAACAAGTGTTTGAGTCTCTTGTAAGGAGGTTTGTTTATGTATGAACGAGGCCCAGAGTTTCTCAGAGGTCTGCACACTGTATTGATCCCTGTTACCACAGTCTCCTCAGCTCCAAGTCTAATCCTGCTTAGATATACATCTACAGTAGTTCTGATCAGAGGTGGCTGAGATGTTTGCAGTGTGAGAAACACATGACGACGGACCTCGGAGCGGCGCTTTAGAACTCAATACCCCAGGAATCCACAGGTAGTGTTTTAGTCCTGTCATTATCCTGCCTCAGAAACCCACTGCACCGTCAGCACAGACAGCATTAAAATACCGCAGTTATTAAACATCAAACTTCAGCCCTCGGCCCGTCACAGAAAGAGACCTTTGTACCTCTGTGTGTATGTATCTGTAAGCGTGAGTGAGGAGAGAGAGAGATTCCTGTTAGCGCAGTGCGCTAGATGAACGTCTGTTTAGAGTATCCCATTTCTTTCAGGATCCTGCGGTGGGTTTTTATGTCAGTGGATGGATTGAAGTCCTGTAATGTCTCATAAGCTTAAGTCAATACATGTGAAGGAAACCCAGTTCACTGTTAGCTTGTGTTTCTAAGACCACCGTGGCACCGCTCTGCTCCGTGTCAAGCTGGAGGGACGTAAAACGTAATGTGTTAGTTAGTGAACCGATGGGATTCAAGTGCGAGCTGAGGAACAAAGATCCTGAATATGTGAAATTTAAAAATTCACCGAAACAAATACACCTCAGTTCCGTTTTGGTGTTCTTGTAGAGCACTTTTCATAATGCATATTGCTCCAAAACAGCTTTACAATGTGTGTGTGTGTGTTTGTGTGTGTGTGTGTGTATGGGTCAACATTTTTTTGTCCAAAGGCCTTGATAATAATAAAAAAACAAAGATATGACATCCAAAGTATGTAAGGTAGTACAACTAGATATCTTTTATTATATCCAAAAGGTTTTAATTATATTTTTCTACATATAAAGGTATTTTAAAGATTTGAAGTGTCAAAAGGTCATTCGGTTTAACCGTCCAAAGGCCAATACAGCCATTTCATTTGTGATTAAAATATCTTAAAATGTAATGTATATATTTTTTATTCTGGCATGATTTTATAACATCATATATCAACATAGTGCAAAACGGTATTAAAATTATGTGTAGAAGTTGTTGCTTTGTTATGAGAAAGAATGTCCGGAAAAAGGAATTTCATTGATGTCATTCAGAGTAACCAATATAAAGGGACCATTTTGGATCAAGTCATGCGGTCAATATCATGTGACAGGATGTGGCATCATTCAGACACCTGCAAAGGACCACATGGTCATGAAGCAAAGTAATTAACTCTCTTTTAACTATTTGAAAAATTCATGTTTTCACTTGCTCATACGCATGTCCTGAAACATCAGGTCATTCGGTACAACCGCTATAAAACATGGAAAATGTAATATTTTAAAAACTTGTACTAAATATAAAATGTTTCATTGTCCTTTTGCTAGGTAGCTAGCAAGCTAACTAGCTAGCTAGATATCAGCCTGTTAGCACTGTTTGAAAATATCGTCATTCAGTATAACCAAAAGTGTCATTCGGTAAAACCGAAATTTTGGTTAAACTGAATGACTTTTTTGGTGACAAATTTTTTCCATCTTGTAAAAAATTACAAATCTTTGTAAAGCTGTTTTGCAGCAATATATATATATATATATATATATATATATATATATATTTCTATGAGAAAAATTTAGGATTAATGTTCATACAGTTCATTTTATTTGTGCTATATTTAACTGATTAATAACAATGGTGTGGGAAAAACATCTGCAGGAAAACCACATCAACAAGACAAAGAGTTTGAATGGTGAGTTTCTGTCATCATTGGACTGACCACACAGTCATGTTGTACAAGGAAGTCCATAATAAACTTTACTTCCTGAGGATGCTCATGTCTTTCAGTATGTGCATTAAGCAGATTTTCTATTAGCCTGTAGTGACCATTGTGTTTTACTGCACTGTAGTCTGTAATATGGTGAACCAATAGCAGATCAGTAGTCAGGAGGGTCGTCGGCATTACTGAAAGCAAACTGTATATAAAAGGCCATACAAACTGAACCAGCAACTCCTGACCATGCCAAACCTCTGTCCAAACATGAACAGTGCCAGGAGTGATGCCATTGCCAGGCGGAGAGGGGTGCCATTGCGTGTGTCATAGGCTGACTCACTGACTTAGTGCATACTGAGAACAAAATCAACAAGTTAACAGTGCCAACAAGCTCTGTGTCATCACAAAGAACGATTAATCCATAAATTGCATACACAAATAATGGAAACAGCACACACACCAGGCTATATGGATTCCGAGAAATAAAATAACTTCTAAACAGAAGCAGATGTTTAAATAAGCAGAAAACCAAATTCAATATGTGAGACAAAAAAAAAAAAAAAAAAATAAAAAAAAAATGCAGTAATAAACAGAGATTTGCTGTAACCAGATCGACATTTTGTTAGACAGGCGTGAAAGTGCATCTGTACACAAGCACATGTTTCTGGACACCATGACTGCAGGGTACTGTGTCTCAACAAAAAAGGACTATGAATTATGAAATGTAATAACTATCATCTGTTTGTACAGTCTGGAGATGGGAAGATTAGAGGACAGAGCGTCTCTGGTTATAGCTGTGTTTGTAAAGAATGGCCCTTTGTACACAGTAGCGCACACTAACATTAGTGGTGCCACACCAGAGGCTATCTGTCTGAGTCCTGTTAGAAGGGGGGAGACGAGCTGTCCCACCGTCCCACCAAACGAAACTATTCAGCTGGGTTTATGAAAGCTCAACAGGCAAAATATAAAAAAATGTCATTTAGTTAAAATAATAATATACTGATATATTATATTATTATACTCTAAATATACTAATGATAATGATAATTTTATGCACAAAATGTTAAAATGTTATTTAGTTAAAATAATAATATACTGATATTATATTATATTATATTATAAATATATGGCCTATTAGCTACTGCTAATAATAATAATAATGATACTTTTACACACTTTTGTTTGTTTTGTCCAGTGATTTGAGACGTATCTCTTCAACATTTAGGTAAGTGTGTTTTCCAAATCACTACATTAAATTGATCCGGAGTTGTGATGATTGTGAACATCTGGCCCACATAACGTCAAATCGTAGTCCCTAAACAGTCTTATACTGCCCCCTTCTGGGCATAAGCTGTAATTTTTTTTTTTTTTTTTTTTTTTGACAAAGTTCTCAGTGGTTTCCGACCCCGTTCTTTGAGGCCACCAGTACAGAATTTGGATGTCTACTTCAATCGCAAACACAACTGATTCGACTCATCAACTCGTTGGCAGAGACTCAAAGACCTGAAACTGTTTTGTCAAGTAAGAGAGACGTTTAAAATTTGCAGTGTTTTGGGGAGTTGAGTGTTCTATATGAGCTGCTCATCGCTGGCGTTAATCGGAACAATGTAAATAAACGGATGTAGGCCTAGTCTATAACTGAGCATGCTAAATGCTAGCTTAAGAATAATGAACTAGCCTACCTATCACTTCACATCAGAGATTTCAGAGACCGAAAACCTAGAGAAAAAAGAAAAAAAAAAATCCATAATAAAAGGAAATAGAGCGTCAACTGTTGCAACTGGTTAAGTATTTTTAGATGTCTAAATTTAGTTCAGACTAAAGTCTAGTCTAAATAGTTTTCCATTTCTTACTGTGCACATTTTGTCAACATATTCTTTGATAACTGCTGACATCCTAGAATTCAATGGACAAAATAACGAAAATGATCGGCCAGTGACTTATTATCACAATATTCACGAGTCACGACATACTGTAGGTGCAGGATCTCTTCCAGGCACTTGTATACCAAAACTGGCCACAAGGTGGCGCTATAGTACATGAATTCATATATTTGCTGGTCGCATGCAGTATCTTTAATAATCTCAGCATGTATTATTGTACTGTACCGATAATACAGTTTTCGCAGCATCTTCTGCCAAATTTCCCATCAGCTTTAACGCCATTGATTGCTCCTTGCAGCTGTATATTTTTTTCATTCTGTCCCTTAATGCACATGGTCAATAACACTCAGAATTGTATTTCTGTTATATTAGTTTCGCAAAGGCATAAATAAGATTTTTTAGGAATGATTTGGTATGTAGTAGGAATGTAGTATATATATATAAATTCAGGTTGATTGGGACAATTTTTGCCTTTGCGATTACTGGGAAAAGTGTCCCATTCAACCTTAATTCACATATATTTTAAATGGAACAGATTATTGATACTTTTAACAAAATATTAAAAAAAAAAAAAAAAAAAAAATCTGAAAATAAAGTATCATCAGGCTTTTTGTGGCCCATGCAATGCAATGATGATTGAGATGATGACGGATATAGCCTGATGCATCATATTTGATACTCACATTTTAACAAGATTTTTTGGAAATTATGTATGGATTATAATGTAAACAACCTAAGTTGCGTATTCAGTCCAGTTCAGTAAGTGTTCATCTCGAAATATAACTCACAATATAAATTCCACAGCAAAAAGACACATGTACCACACGTTTTTAGACTATTACGCTAAAAGGCCTTTTACTGGCTAAAAAAGTATAAATTATCAATTAGATGACAGAAGGCATGTAGTACATTGTGTACAACAGGTTTTCAAGAACAGTTTAATCACGTTGATAATTAAAGGGTAAGGTCTAGTATAAATCAATAAAAGTCAATTAAATGTCCCCATCATGATAAAAACCAAACAAACAAGCAAATGTGTGTATGTTTGTATCTGTGGGCACTTTGATGCAGGAAGTGATTGTTGCGAGTGACACATCATTTTAGAAATTCTTGTCCCTTTATGGTGTAATATCTCTCGCTGTGCATTATAAAGGTCAGGGAATATAGGCTTTCTCACCCCCTTCACTTTTCATTTCACAGGCAGAAACCTATCGGCAAGGGGAAACCCACTTCCTTACTGGAGCTCTGCTTACAATGCTGTTCTCTTTCTTTTTCTCAAGAAATGACACATGAGCAAAAACACATTTCATTTCAGTGTCATTGCGTGGAAATAAGTGTGCACGTGTGAAATAGAGTGAAGTGTGATTTCAACTTTATTTAGCTCAGCAACTGGCCACTCCCATGAAGCAATGGTTTTCACATAATCTGAGAAAACAAAAAGTGTCCCAAAGAGTCTTTAGATATTTTCAAGAAACGGCTAAAAACACTCTAAAAAATCTTTCTTGGCAACACTAGACCCATTAATACTAACATATTTAGGCCTATATATATATATATATATATATATATATATATATATATATATATATATATATACAACCCGAATTCCGGAAATGTTGGGACGTTTTTTTAAATTTGAATAAAATGAAAACTAAAAGACATTTCAAATTTGATGCCTGCTACAGGTCTCAAAAAAGTTGGCACGGGGGCAACAAATGGCTGAAAAAGGAAGAAATTTTGAAAAGATTCAGCTGGGGGAACATCTAGCAACTAATTAAGTTAATTGATATCAGGCCTGTAACATGATTAGCTATAAAAGGGATATCTTAGAGAGGCAGAGACGTCAAACGTCAAATTGCAAATTACAGTGCATAACATCATCAAAAGATTCAGAGAAACTGGAGATATCTCTGTGCGTAAGGGACAAGGCCGAAGACCTTTATTGGATGCCCATGGTCTTCGGGCCCTCAGATGACACTGCATTACTCATTGGCATGATTGTGTCAATGACATTACTAAACGGGCACAGGAATACTTCCAGAAATCATTATCAGTAAACACAATCCGCCGTGCCATCTGCAGATGCCAACTAGCTCTATCATGCAAAAAGGAAGCCATATGTGAACATGGTCCAGAAGCGCCGTCGCTTCGAAGAGCCAAGGCTCATTTAAAATGGACTGTTTCAAAGTAGAAAAGTGTTCTATGGTCAGAAGAGTCCAAATTTGAAATTCTTGTTGGAAATAACGGACGCCGTGTACTCTGGACTAAAGAGGAGGGAGACCTTCCAGCGTGTCATTGGCGCACAGTTCAAAAGCCAGCATCTCTGATGGTATGGGGGTGCATACGGTATGTGCAGCTTGCATGTTTTGGAAGGCACTATGAATGCTGAAAGGTGTATAAAGGTTTTAGAGCAACACGTCTAGACGACATCTATTTCAGGGAAGGCCTTGTGTATTTCAGCAGGACAATGCAAAACCACATACTGCAGCTATTACAACAGCATGGCTTCGTCGTCTATAGAGAAAAATATGTCAAAGACGACCACGAACTCTTCAGCAGCTAGAAACATATATCAGGCAAGAATGGGACCAAATTATAACACCAAAACTCCAGAAACTCATAACCTTGATGCCCAGACGTCTTCACACTGTTTTGAAAAGAAGAGGAGATGCTACACCATGGTAAATATGCTCCCGTCCCAACTATTTGAGACCTGTAGCAGGCATCAAATTTGAAATGTTGACTAATGTAGTTAACCCTGGGTCACTCTAAACCCCAGGTAAATGGAATCCTGGGTTATCTTGCTTCACGTTTCACACTGCTCATAATTTACCCGGGGTTAACAATTAATCCTGTGTATTCATAAACTGACGTTCCACATTCTACATTCCTAAACCCTGGGTTAACGTTCTTATTTGCATATTGAATCTGAATTCAAATACTGTATATTGATTTCTTCTATTTAGGCTAATAAAGTTAACATTTTTATTTTGAATCATAAATTCTGATTCGACGGCATAATTTGCAGTACTTCATGGGATGGGTTGTGCAAGAATTTCAGTAACACTTTATTTTGATGGTCCCTTTTGAACATTATGTTCACTATATGTAACTTTGCAACTACAAGTCAACTAACTGTCAGAGTATTAATAGACTATATGATTAATATTTGCCTACACTTTATTGTATTGGTCACCCAACACCTTAACCCTAACAGTCTTATAATACTCTACTAACACTCTGAGAGTTAGTAGGTACAATGTTACTTATAGTCAACAGAATGTTAAAAGGACCATCAAAATAAAGAATTTCAATATAATGTCTTGCAAACTTTTTTATGATTTTCAAATGCTAATTTTGATCAGAAAACCCAGAACACCTTTATGTTTTCTGTCCTGGACTCCTGAATTGAGTTTGGATTATTTTGTGACCTTTTCTGCACACAAAATTCTCAGTAACCCAAAAAGTGTTTGAACTTACCCACTAAATGACATGTCTTGTCATTATCAGCAATCAAATTTTTTATTTTACACTGGTTACTTTTAGCTTTACAAAAGATGCCTCGACCAACACTCATCTTTCCGCCACACATAATACCTTTCTAAAAAGTGATGAATCACACATTATTCATCTTTTTTAGTATACTTATTTATTTTATATAACTTCCCCCAAGTAAAAACGGAGAACAGTTTTTGTCTTAGATGATACTATCATTTATCACAAACAGACACTCTGGTCTTTCCAGAATGACTAACTTCAGAAGAACTGTTTCTTGCTTGAAACAGCCATAATGTAATTTTACCTTGGTTATCTGAAATCGCAACCGTAGATTATAGCATTTGATAAAATAATCATCGATATAGTATATTGGCATTACATATTTATCCAAGGTGTCATCACATGAAAGACACAAAAAAAAAAAAATGCAGATTTTAGCAAATAAAAATAGGCAATCTTTTTCATACAATGTATAGACAACAAAACTGCAGTGCCACAGCAAATATTTATGGAGTTTTATTTATTAACTTTTATGAACAATATCATTTATTGGAAACATTGGGGGGATCTAGACGATCTATTACATTTTTGTCTGAGTGCTTGTTTCATTGTCTTGCATTGCAACAACAACAAAAAAACATTCCATAGGAATATCAATGATGATTTTCAGTATCATCTGAAAACACTTCCTGGAAAAAAAAAAAAATATATTGTTGTAGTGTCCTTTTTTTTGCCATCTCTTATTTTTACAATGGATGTATTATCCAGGGCTCTCAGATAAAGCTATTTAAAGACAAAGCACTCACATGGGGATTGCAAAACATACATTAAACCAAAATTATTAATGAAATGATTTGCTAAAGACACAGATAAACTAAAATTAAGCTCAAATGTTCAAATTCAAATTCAATTCATTAATCATTCATTATGATTAATATTTCACAAAAAAGAAACCCTACAAATGTAGGTCAGAATGCATATACTTTCAAATAACACAGGCCTGCCTCTGTAGTTCACTGGAGATACATACGTTCTTTACATACATAGCACTGCTATGGTCAAAAATAACAATAAAAAAAAACATTCTGCTTTTGGCAGTGATAAACTAGTATAATAATAATCGTTTGCATGAATATTTCAGCATATTTGACATTCTCATTAAGGCCTGCCTTATGTGATCAGATATGGAATACATAATGCATCTAGCACAAGCTTTGCAATTACAGTTTATATATAAAGCAGAAAGTATTTGTCTGTATTAGGGTATCAGGGATGAACAATATAATCAACACCATATTGTTTATCAGAAATATTAGAGATGCATTTTTTTATACTGTACGTTATAATGTTGTAATGCGTAAATGTATTTTATATATTTATTTTTTAAACAAAATAGTGTATAGCATTAATATTGGCCATATATTGTTTATCAGACATAACACACTGTAATTATCGTTTTATCTGTATTGGCCAGAATCGTAATATTGGTGCATCCCTAACAGTATGTATTTTATGTATAAAATGTTGTCATTATATTCATGCTCTCAAAGCACAGACAAGGAACTGTAATAAAACCTCACAAACTGTTCATCAAACAATAAAAAACACAGTTCTTTCTTCTCTTCAACAAGTCTTGAATGTCTCTTGCATTTCAAAAAGCATCCATCTCTAATTGGACGGCTCTTTTTGCAATTAGCGTACACTGTCCTCATTTAGGACACCATATATGCTGAATCATCTTGTGGGAGAGTTTGGCTCCACTGAACTGACAGCTTCTATATGAATGCAGACTATACAAGTACCCCACTGGTCCTCAGGAAAAAATTCATCTTATTAGCCATATTCATTGGACGGTGGCCCTCTAACCAGATTGTAGTAGCCAGCCAAGGCGCCCAGATCTATATAGAGGGAACCTTTCTTCTTAGAGTGCCCAGAATCCTCAGTGTACAAAGAAGATTCTGCAAATACAAGAGTAAAGGATCTTAAGCATGCAACTAAATGAATTTGACATGACATACTGTATTGTGTGTTGTCTGTTGTGTGCTATACCTTGAGTGCTGTCTGAGAGCTGACTGATCTGTCGCAGCAGTGGATGTGTGCCCTCCTCCAGCGCAGAGTCCAGACTCCAACAGCGCGGCTGGTCTTCCCGAGACGGATGGAGGGCCTCCTCGTTCAATAATTCTGTTGCAGAGCTCCTCCGTGCCGGGACCCTATCGAGGGCGTGTTCCAGGAGCCTGCGCATTGCAGGGCTGCAGCTTTCAGGTATGTCCTCCAGAGGAGGGGCCTGTTTGTGGATCTGCAAACAGAGATTGTGAAAATCAGGGGTGCAGCTATATGGTTGCTCAAACATTTTGACTGCATAAACAGCTCCACTCAAAGAACTATGAAACTGGCACAAAGGCCACGTACACTGAACTAAGCTGTCAGCTGAACTAAGTTGTCACTTCACCTCCTAATATGGAAAAAAATAATAAGCCCAAAGTTGAACTTGTTTTTAGAATGCTGTGTCATGCGTGAGACATGTGGAACATTTTAATAGAAAAGCAGTGCAGTGAAATGCAAAAACGCAATCTGTGTAAACAGGCCTTACATCTTTGGCAATCAAGCACTGATCTTTATTAATTCATCAGTGCAATCAACACAATTTTGGAAGACACTTGTGTTCCATATGCAAATAGAACAATCATAAAGGATTCACTCTCAGGTTTATGGAAGCTTGTTTCTGCCACGGAATAAAAAATAAATGATAATTGCGACTTTTTGTCTCGCAATTCGGACATTTTTTTCTAGCAATTGCGAGTTTATTATTAATTTGTAACTCGCAATTGTGAGTTTATATCTCGCCATTCTGACTTTGTAACTCGCAATTGTGAATTTATATTACGCAATTATAACTATATCTCGCAATTGCGAGATTATATCACGCAATTCTGACTTTGTAACTCGCAATTGTGAGTTTATATCACGCAATTCTGACTATATCTTGCAATTGTGAGTTTATATCACGCAATTCTGACTTTATATCTCACAATTGTGAGTTTATATCACGCAATTCTGACTTTGTAACTTGCAATTGTGAGTTTATATCTCGCAATTCTGACTTTATAACATGCAATTGCGAGTTTATATCACGCAATTTTGACTTTATATCTCACAATTGTGAGTTTATATCACACAATTCTGACTTTATATCTTGCAATTCTGACTTTATATACTCGCAATTGCGAGTTTATATCATGCAACTGTGAGAAAACAGTCAGCTTCCATACTGAAACAAGCTTCCATACAGGTTTAAATGGAGGTTTCACTTCTGAAATTGCTATGAGTACCAAGGTTATTATCGTTAATGAAAATCACTAAAACTAATAGGCTACTATCAAAGAAAAAAATATTTTTATTTATGTGTGAAGGTATTCTATTCACGGTCACAGTTAGATGCATATCATTTTCTGTATATTTGAAGCATTTTTTTCCCTTTATTTTTGCCACCCCAATGAAATCACTGTGTCTTACCTGGCCACACCAGGTGAAAATCAATAGTGGCACAGGTGCATTCGCAAGCAGCCTCATGCAAAAAGACGCTGGGCATGGATTTACATTCAGTTACATGAAAAGGAAGTCTAGTATGTGAAAAGGGAACTGAAACCAGTTGGACTTGATACACAAATGCAGAACTTTGCCAGCTTTTAGTCTGCTTCCATTACATGAGCAGCGAAACATGCAAAACTGGCACAGTCAAAATAATCTGCAAAACGTAGAGGAAGCTTAAACTGCTGATAAACTGCCGATTTTTTTTTTTTTTTTTTAATAAAAGAGTTCTTTAGAAGTTGTTTACAATGATGGAAAGGAGAACTTGCCATCACAAGTTATATCTTGTGATCCTTTGCCTTATAGAGGTTAAAACGGAAAAAAACAAATGAAGAAAAGGAAAGCGAATAAAGAAAAAACGAATAAAGAAAAAAGACAGGAAATAAAATGTATAAAGAATTATTATAATTATTAAAATTATACATAATTAGCATCCTTTGCTAAAGGAAAGTAAAACAAATAAATAAAAAAAAACAACTAATAAAGAAAAAAGACTAAATAATATTATACAGAATTATTAAATGATGCATAATTAGCATCCTTTGCTAACAGCAGTTTAAATGGAACAACAAATAAATAAAAGGAAAACTAATAGAGAATAAAACAAAAAATAAAGAAAAAAATACTATAAATAATATTATTCTGAATTATTATCATTATTATTAAAATTATACAGAATTAACATCATTTGCAGTTGTTTAAATGGGGGGAAAACAAAAAGAAAATTAAAAGCCTAAAAAACTAATAAAAAGTTATTAGTAAATAAAACTATACAGAATTATTGTGGTTATTATTATCGTTATAAAAAATTATACAGAATTAGCATGAGATATGCTTTGCTAACAGAGGCCTTGTTATGACATCAGCCTGCATGGCATTTCTGGGTTTTGCTCTGTGGTTAATGTATATAGACGGTTTTTCATATGGTTAGGTTTTTGCCACATTCAGGGACTCTCCCTATACTGGTGCAGTAAAATAAATACAGACAAAATATAATTAAAGGGCAAGCGTTCCGATGCACCATGATCAAATTAAAAAAGCACACTCACTATGTAGAGGTATGAGGGGTAGGATGTTCGGGGATATCTCCTAACCCATGGAGGACTGCCACTCATCATGTGTATGATTGTGGTTCCCAGACTGTAGATGTCAGTCTTTGTGCTGTGTCCTCGACACAGAACCAGCTCTGGACTCATGTACATCTGTACAAAAGGAAAAACACAAAATATGACTAAAAGTGATCTCAGATCCTACATATGCAAAGGTTTTTAACAAAAGGCAGTTTTCTACAGTTGAGTCACACTGAATGATATAAATATGAAAAACAACTTCTGATGTAACAGGCAAATGTTCTAGTGGACATCTGGCAAAAGGCTCACTGTACTGCCTCGAAGTAAACAACTTTATTATTATATGTTGGGAATCTTCAGTGCTGTTCAAAAGGGCATGCTGGACTTTCCAAATGGGGCAAAAAGTCAGCATCCCTCAGTGTGTAATGTGCATGTGTTTGTGTCTTTTTGGGCCTTTCCCAGAGTTTGTTAGGGAACAGAATGTCAATTAAGAGGGGGGAAAAGTGCATCTATGTGGGTGTGTGTGTGTGTCTGTGTGTGTGTGTGTATGCCTTCTGATTTTTCAGATCTTCTTTCAGTTTGTCAGAACTATCCTTTAACTATTTCAAAAATGTACATACCATAACTTTCTAAAGGACTTCTGCCACCAGTACAATCAGGAACTGCTAAATTCTGCATTGTTTCTAAATACACACTCGGCTTAAAACTAACATTTAGTCACGAAACAGTCACAGACCAAGTATGGAAAAATTAAAGTGTGCAAAGTGACCTCAGACACACTCACCTCGGTGCCACGTAGGTCCCGAGGAACATAGACATCATCCTTCATCTGTACTGTAAGACCAAAATCCACCAGCACGGCTTTGGCGGACATCAACACAATATTACTGGCTGCAGGGACAAAAAGAGAATTTAGTTCATGTCTTAGATGCATCTAATCTAAAAAAAATAAATAAATTTAAAAAAAAAAGCATTCAGAAGTGTGTAGTAATTACTTGAGATAATATATTTAAGATATTGCAACCATATTTTAATTGTTTCTGCAAAATTTAGGTTGTTCAGCTCATGTATGTTCTGCACCAGACAAGCAGTAAGGTATTGTTTTCCAGAAGCAGATTAAGGTCATTACTCATAGGGTGGATTGAAATAAGCAGATCATCAGAAGTCTCAAAACCCCCTTTTCTTGCTCTCTCTCCATATGTGACACTACTTGAAATAACATATTTCCTCTCCAAGCCAAATGTCAAGAAGCCAACCCTCAAAACCACAAAGCAGGAAACTGTGATTGGTCACTCATTTCACTGAATCTCTCCATCTCTTCACTTTACCCTCTCAGTCTTATTGAAATTTGAAAGCACTAGTTAGACGGATGGCCTGTTGAATAAGCCCCTGAAAGTAATACATTTGAGTACATCTGTCTTCTCCCTCCTCTCGCTGTCTTGACTGGAAATTCCAGACGCATGAGAAGTCATGAGCTGCAGCACTGATTGGCTTCTGCGTATGACTAAACAGTAGCAGAATGCTGTCCGCCACAACCCCACCATATTAAATTATGTTGTGTTCCTCATCTTTGAAGGGCACAAACTAAAAACACACGCTTAAAACTTCTCTAGCCTGTGGCCAATCCTCTGTCAATCATTTAACACTGCTACTTCCTCCAAGTGGCCTCGTTTTAAGTTCCGTCACATAAGCTGAATACCTTACTTGACCACATAGTCATTATCTGACTTACTTACAGAGCACCTTTTGTTGCATTTAGGAGGGAAATAAGTGTTTTTCGTGCTTGCGGTTGCAAAGGAAAAAGTACTGAACTTCTTTTGAACCTGCTTTTGAAATATGTTTTGAACCATTTCAATTCAGAACAGCTGAACATGCAATACACAATGTCTTTGGTAGGAAACTGCAGTGATATTTCAGAAAAAATCCCTTATTATGCAATCCAAAGCTCTTACGTTTGATGTCGTGGTGTATAATGTTGTGAGAGTGCAGGTACTCCAGGCCTCGCAGAACCTGCTGAGAGACCCATATGATCTCGAACTCTCTCATTGGACCACAGCTTTCTAGCTTCTCCAAAACCGAGCCCCCTTCGCCCGCTTCCATGAACAAATGCACCGTCTGCTCCCACAGCAATGCCCCATACAGCTCTGCTATGTTCTCGTGTCGGAACCGGGCTTGGATTTCCACATCTGCAGGCTTGAAATGTTCCACAGGAATCTGGAGAGAAAGCACACATAACTTAAAACTTAGTTCCACTTAACTTAATTCCAAAATCTACCAACATCTGTCAATGGATGATGCACATTTCTGTATTCATTTTAAATATTTTAAGTGAATTTTAAGTAAATGTTTTGAAAAATAAATTATGTAATTTCATAGGTTTAAGGTTTTTTTTTTTCTTAATTAGAATTTATTGCATATGCCAGTGTTAGTGACTTTGCTGTGTCTGCAGATATGCATCTCAGAAAAAAAATGTAGTAGCATTCATGAAATAAATTGTTTTTGAACAAATTGGTTGAGTGAATAATTTAATGACTCATAGGCTACATTCACACTGTCAGTCCAAATCCGATTATTTGTATTTCCGATTGGAATCTGATTTAAAATTATTGTTGTCCACATTGTGTATCACAACTGTTCAGATCTAATTTGTGTGTCCACGCCGGTTTTCCGGAATATCTGCATTGGCAATGACGTTGCGTTGGTAGGCATTCGCCAAAAACAACACCGAAAACCGCAGCATGGAGGGGTTTGCAATACAGATGATGTCTTATTTACAACATGACATTGTGTAGTTGTCGCACGCTAGACTACTGCGTTATGAACCGGCTGGTATAATCGGCTTTATTCCGTGCTGCTGTCCCCGTTATATTGTCATTCTGCTCGTCCGGCACTTTGCAACAATACAACCTTGTTTCTGCAGCAACTTTCAGCATGTTTCCTATAACAATGTCTGACGATTATGTTTTACGTGGTGTGAGAAAGTCACATAAACGGAATTTTTCATATTTCCAGAAATGCGATTTGAATAGGATTTCAAACCACATATGAATGTAGCTCGAAACGGATTTGTAAAAATCGCATTTCATGTGATTTTTGGCCGTTCACACTTGCTAAATCTGAATCAGGATTTCAATCGGATATGCACAGAAATACGATTTGGACTGACAGTCTAAACGTAGCCTTAGTCTCCACATAATGGAGTATTAAACAACAGCACTCTTGCTTGTGTGATATTGATTAATTGTTCCAGACATTGGCCACCTTGACCACTAATTATCACTAATTGATTACTAATTATTTGATCAAAACCTTAAAGGCAACATTAAGAGGCTGAATGTTTTTGATTCAGCAACACCCTGTTAAAGTCACCATGAAATCAAAATTGACAATCGTTATTTCATGACGCATTATTATTTTCATGTGATGTCATAATCTTCAATCCAAATAAAACTCCCCTCCCTTTGAAGACGTGTTCACTCACGAGATTATAGAAATAGCAAAATGGACAAAATCAAGTCCTGCTCTAATTTTTTTCCTGTTTGAGAAGCCGTTTCGGTTGGATATATACGTCACAATAGGAAAGAAAAATCTATCGCAACTTCCATTTCATGGCGACTTTATATTGACCACAAGATAGAAACTACTTCTCCCACTAGACATCTGCACTGTGTCACACAGTTTAGACACCGTCTCTGTGGGCTACATGTTTCCACGGGGGTGTTCCTGTCAGCTTCCTGTGTACGTTAGAGCCATTCTCGGTTTCTGTTCAAACATTGCACACTGCAGACTGACCCTCCAGCATTTTAGAGAAATGGTGTTATTTCCCAAATGTTCTCTTCCTCATTTGATTACAAGTTCTACAACAAGTGTTTCTCTTTTCAGAGTCATTTTTTTCCATGTTCATAAATTCTTGTGGTCTCACATGCTGGTGCATAAGATTGTCACAAGAACACATCACACTATCACGTGTCATCTGTGTTAGATTTTCTTGTGAAAATTATGTTTATGCTTGTTTTCAACATAGTATTTTGAACAAGCAGTACAATTTTTGTTTTTGTTTTAGTCATAAAATAACACTGATTCCGAGAAGGGAAGCCATGTCTATTAAAACAGTGGAATGAAAACAACTACCTTTGCCAAAAAAAAACCAAAAAAAACAAACTTGAGATTCCCGGAACAACGTTCTCTGCATTCCTGAACTTACTAGTTTGCATGCCATTCGCTTCCGCGTTTTGGTGTCCTGAGCCAGATGGACCTTTCCAAATGAGCCTTTGGGAACATGTCCAGGGCCTATGGGCTTGTAGGTCAGTTTCCACGGAAACAGGAGAACGTCCAAGTCAATGCGATAATGCCCCTCCTTAATGACCATGTCTGTCTGCAGAAACAAAGCAGGGCGTTCATGAGAGTAAAGCTATGACAACTTGTAAAACAAGTATAAACACTCCTTTACACAAAGTATTTACAAATAAGCTTGCTTTAATTAAAGGGATAGTTCACCCAAAAATGAAAATTCTGCCATTATTTACTCACCATCAAGCTGTTCCAAACTTGTATGAATTTTTTTCTTCTGCTGAACACAAAAGAAGATATTTTGAAAAATACGGGTAACCAAACAGTTGATGGGCTCCATTCATTTCCATAATATGAACAAAAAAAATACTATGGACGTCAATGGGGTCCCATCAACTGTTTGGTCACTGACATTCTTCAAAATATCTTCTTTTGAAATTCATACAGGTTTGGAACAACTTGAGGGTGAGTAAATGATGACAGATTTTTCATTTTTGGGTGAACTATCCCTTTAAGCCAACAATCTCATAGTTTAAAGATGTTTTAAATACATTCACTTACAAAATGTTGTAACTCCTTTGACTGTATATGTATGTTATGGATCTGTATGTTATAATCAAAATAACCATCAATAGAGCTTACCTTGTTTAGCAGAACACCCATTTCTTGACCCACATCTAAGAGAGAGGAGGATGGTGCGTTTGAGACCATATTGACAAAGTCCAAGAGGTCGGATGCAGTCCCATAACGGACCTTTCCAGGGCTTTGCGCATGTGTGATTAGATCCTGTGACGTTTCCTCATTCTCGTCCATGTCTTCTTGCGAGAAACTTTCCTCAAATGAGACTTCTGATTCCACCTCTTCGCTAACACAGTAGAAATTCTCTGCCTCCTGGATGATGTCTTCAATGTTCATGTGAGCAAGAAGCAGTTCTATACCAGCATTTTCATTCTTGTACTCCATCCTTGATTGAATTCTAGAACAGAATGTTTGATAGTCAGAAACAGGACAAGAACTTAGGTAATTAAAACATTGATGTTGTTTACACCCATATGTATGTACACAGTGTGGTCAGGTGTTTCCTGATCTGCATGCTTGCTCTAATTTGCCTGCAAGTGAGGGGTGGTTTTCAGGGGGTGGGAAACCCCAAGAGGGGGTTTCTTCTTCAAAACAAATAACAGCAAAAACTTTTATATTGCAACAAGGTCCGTCAGCACAAACTCACAAGTGCAAATAAGATGTTAAATAAACCTAAATCGTGAAGTTGACCGCCTGTTTTGACAGACCCCCCACAAGCCCAATTTCCCCAAAAATACGGTGCTGAAACATTCTGACAACCTCATCTCCTGAGATATAATAATATAATAATAATTACTTTTAATCATTATTTATACAAATAACTAATGCTCAAAAAACACGGACTAGAAAGTAAGCAGCTGGCAAGGTTTTGAGTCACTGCCAAACCTGCTTAACTAATCCAGTGTATATTTTCATACTGTGATAATACTAATAATGCGTGCTGTTCGAAATATAGGGGCCTATAATAATGTAGTACACAAAAAACAAAACGATATATTATGTATAAATACCAGCCGTTTGCCTACCTTTCGGTCAGTGTGTTCACAGCAGGGCACATGCTCACTGATAGTCCATAGCTCCCACTGAAGCTGTAATAGACTGACGCTCGTAGATAAGAGGAATATGAGCTGCGCCTCCGCTCTACGTCGACGTCAACTGCGGTTTCGTTTTCTCTTTTCACTAAGAGGTATTTTCTCATTGAGAGGTCACGTATCTGCTTTAATTCTGCCACAGTCCCTTATCAGACTGTTCCGTGGAAAATTAAGGATGTCATTTGCTTTCATCTTCATGATTCACTTTGGGAAAAGAGGTGTCATAACATAATCACATAAGAAAAACATGCGCGTATGAACTGGTATTAGAAAAACACGCCAGTTTGATTCCTTTTGATATATGAGGTTAATAAAACTTCCATTCACCGAATCGTTCGTGAACGATGTAAGTAACTAACATAACTTGTAAACTTACAGAAATAATAAGTCATTTGGTGAACAGATTCAAAACATTTGAGTAACAAGAATTTTAGGGATTTCTGGGCTGCGGTTAGAGCGGTTTCAAGTAGGTATTTACAAATTTGGCAATCTCCGGGTTGCATATCTTGAATGTTTCAAGTTTTTTCAAACTTTTTCCAACGCAGCACTGCATGTCCATTCATAGCCACCGTAGAGCCATTGTGTACGCACGCGCCCGTCTCAAATCAACAATGGCGGCCTCCTTTGCCGTGTGTAGGTTACGTTTCAGGAGTTTAGGGAGGTTTGATAGATTTTATCTTGGATTGGAACCTCAAACTCAAAGAAGACTCGCTTCAACTATATCAGTAATCAAAGCCCAGGCAGGAAACAAGACTGCGAAAGCCGGTAACATTGTTTTTCTGTAAATCTGCAGGCATGTCGTTTACCAAATGAGATCAATTAATATTGAGAATGACAGCTGTAAACGCATTCATGCTTTTATCGGTCATTTCATGTTAAAAATAAATAGCAGGTTGTCTTCTCGTGGAGAAAATCGCGATAGAAATGACGTGCATGATCACACCACACTAATTCAAAGCTTCTTTCCACTTGCTCACTTTCGTTTTAGTCACGAAAGCCAAGGAGAATAAAACATTTCAAGCAATCCAAGAGGAGAGAAGAGAACAAGCTGAAAGATCGGTCTTAATCAGCTGTCCGCCCAGGTTCAACGAAAAGAAGTTTTTAGATTACCTGTCTAAACACGGGACAGTCAACAAGCATTTTTTCTACAGTAGCTACGTAAGTGTGCAAAACTACACCAATTAATTTAATATCTAGTTCTAGACACTCATGTGATGTTTGATGACAAAGATCAGAAATTTGACTGAATTGTGTTTATGTGTGATTCTGTGACTGTAGGGAGCATATGCAGTAGTTGAATTCTCCAGTAAAGAGAGCATCGCCTCATTGAAGGAGAACACTAATATACCAGCTGTTGAACATGAAGCTGCGGTGCCTTTCAAATCTCGTCTGCTGTCATTGAAATGGCCAGGCAGTCAGTCGAACAACCAACCCGTGCCAAATTTCCAAGAGCAATCCCCTCCATCCATTGGTGACATCACCCAACTGCTCTCAGAAAAGGACAGTGTAAGTCTTCACTGGCCAATGTTTTTTTTTTTTTTAACCAAGACATATGATTAGGCTCATGGAAGAGGATAAAAAAAATTGGTATGGGAGATGCAGATGTTTTAATTTAATTTGTTTGAGTGCTAGGTCTACTTGTTGGTGGTTCAGATCTGAGGACAAATAAGCATCTACTCTTCATTTCTTCCACAGGTAGATGAGCAACTGCAATGTCTGACAGAGGCCTTACAGCTCACAGAAGAGAACATCAGTCTGCGCTTCCTCGTTTGTTCTCTGCTTGGAGACATAGCTGGAGCATATTTCCCAGAATGCATCATCAGGCCTTTTGGCTCCACTGTCAACAGCTTCGGCAAACTGGGCTGTGATGTCGACATGATTCTGGACCTCGATGGCATCTATGCAACAAGCCAGAAAAAGGTCAGTGATGTGGGCTTAGGTTATGTAGATTGAATTGAAAAGGAAAAGGTCATCTAGAATTTAAAATCCTGCCATCATTTAGTCACCCTCGTGTCATTCCAAACCTGTATGACTTTCTTTCTTCCATGGAACACACAAGGGTCATTCCGTGTCAAATCTACCAAATTTTGGAAACTTCCCCAGCTCAAATTTTTGATTTTAATATTTTTTTCTGTAGAGAGACAAATATAGTGATGAATGCCAAAATATTCAATGTCACAGATGTATATTTACCAAATAGTGTTATATTTGATTTTATAGTTAGTTTACCTTTGATTTCTACTCTATGGACAAAAAACATGGAGATTTTTCTCAAAATATCTTTTGTATTCTGCAAAAGGAAGTCATACAGTTTTGAAATTACATAGGGATGAGTAAATCCTGGCAGAACTGGGTATAAAATACCCAAAAATGTTTTGTTTTTGCTTTAATTATTCATGTTTTGTTTTTTTGTTTTTTTATTTATTTATTTTTTTTTTTATTCCATGGAACAAAAAGTAAGTTTAGAACAAATTTTCTTTTAGTTTGTTTATTATGCTGTAATATTTTAAACAGGGCTCAGGACTGTCTCTGGAGTACCAGGTGAAGAGAGGGGCCTCAGAGCGGGCTGTGACCCAGAGTATCCTCTCAGTCATTGGGAAATGTGTAGACCAGTTCGGCCCTGGATGTGTGGGAGTCCAGAAAATTCTCCAAGCTCGATGTCCTCTTGTCCGCTTTTCTCACCAACCCTCTGGCTTTCAGTGTGATCTCACTGCCAACAACAGGTAATTCTATATTTTTTTATGTGATGTCTGCGTAATATAATGTTGAAATTGAGGCTGTCAGTTTATTTTCTCTCTACATTTCACACTTCCCCAAAACAAATGTCACCACCCTGATGCTTCCTTTTTAGAAGGTGACACACCAGTAATGCACAGAAACCTGCTCAGCTCTTTTTGTTGTACTGTGTCCCCTGTGGGTTAGAGAGGGGTATTCCCAGATGTATAGCCTATATTGTACACCCATATGTGCATAATAAGAAACACAGAATGCATTTGTCCTTGGATGATTTTTGTTGGTGGATATAGAAACACAGGACAGAGAGCAATCTATTGTGTACAGAGTGACTGGTGAACATAAAATGCATTTATTGTTATTTATTGTTTATTTTTGCTAAATATTTCTTTCATTAAAAGCTGCTGTGTGCACCCCTAGTGACACCAGATAGAACTGCAAAATATAATGATTTTCACATTTTTGTCATTTTTGGTTTTCCTAAACACTCCACCTTAATTTCGACATGAAACGGAAGTTGCAATAGTCATTTCTTTCCTGTTGTGACGTATAAACAAGTCAAACAGCTTCTCAAACAAGAAAAATGTATGGTGGGAGCTAGTGTTGTAGTTCTCAAGACTGGTCTTAAAGGGATAATTTTCATTTTTTGGTGAACTATCCCATGATTTACTCACCCTCAAGCCATCCTAGGTGTATATGACTATCTTCTTTCAGACGAACACAATACGAGATATATTTTAAAATATCCATAGTCCTCCAAGGTTTATAACGGTTGTGAATGGTAGGCCAAATTCTGAAGACAGAAAAAATGCATCCATCCATTAAAAAAATGAATCCATATGACTCAGGAGGGTTAATAAAGGCTTTTTGAAGCAAAGGGATGTGTTTTTGTAAGAAAAATATCCATATTTAAAACTTTATAAATTCAAATAATGAGCCTCCGGCAGATGACCTGCGCACGTCAATTTGGGCGGAAGAGCAACCTTTGACCTGACGCAATGACGCACGCGGAGGTGCAGAAGAGAGAGCAAAACAAAACACTGGTCATGTATTAGAAGTTTAAAATGAGAAATTTTAAAGAGAAATGTCAGAGGATTTCGATATAAGAGAAGAGGAGCTTGAGTTTGTTGCCCAGCCGTATTTGTTTGAACTGTGAGAGGCATCTAAGCTTACGATACCCCTACATCCTGCATCATACATCGCGTCAGAGGATTACTCATTTGGCGCAAGTCGACTTGTGCATTCTGCGTGTGGTCTTTCGTCGGAAGCTAGTTGTTTGAATATATATATATATATAGTTTTAAATATGGATATTTTTCTTACAAAAATGCATCCCTTTGCTTCAAAAGGCCTTTATTGACCCTCAGGAGTCGTATGGATTAATTTTTTCATGGATGGATGCATTTTTTCTATCTTCAGAATTTGGCCTACCATTCACAACCATTATAAACCTTGGAGAACTAAGGATATTTTTTGAATATATCTCGAATTGTGTTCGTCTGAAAGAAGATAGTCATACACCTAGGATGGCTTGAGGGTGAGTAAATCATGGAATAATTTTCATTTTTGGGTGAACTATCCCTTTAAGACCCTTTTTTTTTTTTTTTTTTTTTTTGAAGGTCTTGGTTTTGTCTTGGTCTCGGTCTCAGACTAAAAGGACTCAGGATTATATTTAAAGACCGGTCAAGACCACAACTGTGGGGATATCGCTAAATTGCCATAGCATTGTCTAATTTCTTTGTTAACATCATTAATTTGATTGGATGTAAAACTTCCTGCTTCAAATGCAATCAATAACTTATTTCTAATTTCATTTATTTTGTTACTGTTGTTACTGATCGTGTCAAAATTGTCACCAAAATTAATACAAATGCCCACAAAATTCAAGATATGATTGCAAAAAAGTATTTGTATAAGATCTTTATATTTATATTATTACATATGATATAATTAAGCAAAGAAAGAGGGGTGTTTTCACAAATATGAGCACAATTGTAAACTTGATATTGATTTTCTACAAATGTTCAATAAACAAAATTTTATTTTTAAAACATTAATCTCAACATTATTTATGCATTTGTAATTGTACCAATTCAGATGCAACTTCTGTTCCACCTCTGCAGTGTAAAGATGAATTTTGTTGTTAGTGATTTAAATTGATTGGTAACACCTCTGTATAGTGTCTTATTATTCGAATTGTAATTATTGATTAAAAATAAGACATTTCTCAGGCAGTAAATGTGGGTCTTTCAGATGAATTTGAGGAGTGCTAGTCTCTCAACCGCCCAAAGTCTTGGTCTTGTCTTAGTCTCGACACACACTGGTCTTGGTCTCGGTTTAGGTGGTCTTGACTACAACACTAGTGGGAGCCAAGGGACTTGATTTTGTACGTTCGGAATTGATTGGATCGTTATGGTTTGCTATTGCTGTGATCTCATGTGAGTGACAGGTTGTCCCACCCTTCGCACCGGTAACACTCACTATTGGTTGATTCAAATCTTCTTCTTTTTTTTTCTTTTTTTGAAAATAATACGCAGAGAAAACTATAAGCTCTTTTTAGCTTGATTCCCCACAGGTGAAAAAACAACAACACAGCAACAGAGATTGAAATGATAACCTTAGGACAAGACTTCCTGTTTTGTTTTTTTTAGTATGTAGATGTGCTATCATTTTAAATCACCCTGACATAATGCCCTTGTGTGTGCAGGGTGGCGATGAAGAGTTCAGAACTGCTGTTTCTCTATGGGCAGCTGGACCCTCGTGTTCGGCATCTGGTGTTCAGTGTTCGGTGCTGGGCTCGGGTTCATAACATCACAAGCAGTATTCCAGGAGCGTGGATCACCAACTTCACTTTAACGGTCATGGTAGTGTTCTTTCTACAGCAGAGGAATCCTCCCATACTGCCCACACTGGACCAACTGAAGGATCTTGCAGGTATACACAATTGTACTTTTACAGACATGCTTCTCTGCAGGTCTCTATTGTACAATACTGCCATGTAGAGGTGAAATACAGTACCTACACATTTGGTCAAAATTGAGTTATGACTGAAATTGGCTCTCGTAAACGATGATCTGCCATGTGGCACATGAGTTTGACTCAACTATGCTCAGATTCAGAGAAAACTAAGTGTGAAAATGAATATTGAAACAACCAGAACTCAATCAAAAACTTTTAAGCAGTTTTTTCCTCTCCTCTAGTGTTGGTGTTTTACCTTTTATAGAGGACAGTGGGGTAAGATGTGTCTGTGATTAAGCTGTGGTGCCCCCCATTCTAGAAAACCGTGTATACATTTTATCATGTGACCATACACTTAAAAAGTTTGCGATCAGTAAGATTTTTTTTTTCTGAAAGAAATAAATACTTTTATTCAACAAGAATGCATTAAATTGATGAAAAGTGACAGTAAAGACATTTACATTGTTACAAAGTATTTCTATTTAAAATAAATGCTATTATTTTGAACTTTCTATTCATCAAACAATCCTGGAAAAATACATCACGGTTTCCACAAAAATATTAAGCAGCACAGCGATTTTCAACACTGATAAAAATTAGAAATGTTTCTTAAGCACCAAATCAGCATATTAGAATGATTTCTGAAGGATCATGTGACATTGAAGACTAGAGTAATGATGCCGAAAATTAAACTTTGCCATCACAAGTAGAAGACGGATATTTTAAATTGTAATATTTCACAATATTATTGTTTTTTTATTGTATGTGTAGGTAAATTTTCTGTATGACTTTAATAATTTACTTTGAAATAAATATTAATTTTAAAGTCAAATTGCTCGTGTATATAGTTATATATTATATAATTATTATTATTTGCTATAATACACTATTACATAAAAAAACAAACTAAGTTTTACTGACTTTTCATTATACTGATGTCGTTATGGTGGCTGAAAGACCAAAGCTTTTATGACCAGAGCTCACTGTCTGTGACCCCAGTAAAGTCGGCATACATCATGCTATATGGCTGTCCTGAGTCGACTGTCTACACACAATTATTGTTTCTTGTCTTCCAGGGTCAAGAACACTGATGCCACAATAGTGATACACAGTCCATTTCTATATGGAAGGTCCATCACATAATATTTATGTTTTGTGTGTGTGCACTTTCCAGGACCATCAGATAAGTGTGTCATTGAGGGTAATGACTGCACTATTGTCAGTGACCTTAGCAAGATAATACTGCAGAAGAACACAGACACATTAGGTGAGTGCATAGATTGTTTTCATAATTTACACAAACTTGATGGAAGGTTTTACCTTTTCACCTTTGGACAGATGGCTCATTTCTGTTATGCATTTCTGTAATGCATTCAATGTTTACTGATCGTTAATGACATTAAAATATTAATGCTGTTTATTTTTCTGTTGATTTAATTTTTTCTTGCACAGAGAAACTGTTGCAGGAATTCTTCGAGTTTTATGGCAATTTTCCCTTCAACAAGGCATCTATCAATATTAGGAAGGTGAGTCATCCACCGATGACACGTGCATGCATGCGCAAACTCCTAGAGGACACTGCTGACGTCTTAGCAGACCTTCCACAAACGGCCTCCAGAGGGCAGTGTATATATATATTCAATTCAAAGAAAGTGTCTAGTACTGCAGTGGACACTATATACAGTGGGGTCCAGAAGTCTGTGACCATTAGTGACATTTTTTCTGTTTTGTTTTTCTAATTTTATACCTTTTTTTTTTTTTTTTTTTTGTAGCAAGTTATATTGTCAGCATAACAATTTGAATGAAAATGCTGATGCAATTGATGTGTTAATACTGTCTGTGCATGCACTGTGTGTTTAAGTGTCTGAAGGATTAAATATCCTGCTTTATATCCCTTTCACCAGGGAAAGGAGCAGACCAAACCGGAAACAACAGCTTTGTACATCCAGAATCCATTTGAAACCACTCTAAACGTTAGCAAGAACGTTAATGCAACACAGCTAGAACGTTTTGTGAAACTTTGTCAAGAAAGTGCTTGGCTTCTTCAGAAGAGGGAAATTCTTAACCGAAGTTCTAGTCAATCGGCTGAGTCGGTTTTGCCGTGGGGGTTCACTGCGCTTCTCCTTCCTTCAGTCACCTCAGGAACAGGGGTGAAAAGTCGCAGGAAGAGAAAACTGGAACCAGCTAGTTCAAGGATAAAGAACCTGTTAGACTCTCTGAAGATTAAAGGTGGTGAAACTGTTGCAAAGAAGGGAAGTACAAACCCTAGTAGGTGATGTGGTCAATAAATCTCTCACCAACAAGAATAAGAGAAAAGTCTTCTGAAGAGCAAATGGGAATGACCAACGTGCCCAAAGATTGGAACAAATGTGAAGTATATATATTTCTACAGTCAGAATCTGGAAGTCTTTTAAGAAATGTTAAAAACTAAGCTCAATTTTCGTTCCACTAAAGTATTTCACATGAAAGAGAAACTTTGTAGATCCCAACATGATATAACGTAGGAAGAAGAGGTCCACTGCGGTCTTTGACTCCTAGAAAAATGGAGCTTAATGGTTGTTGTGTTGATCTGATAACCGCAATCGTTACAGTTTCCACAGAAGTGGAGCAGAACCTCTGAACACTAAACAGCTTGCATGAAACAGTTGTGATTGTTAGATCACACACAGACGCCATCTTCTCTGCGTTGCAAAACCAATACAACGGTCTAATGTACAACAAACTTTATGTAAAAGCAAACGTCATGTAACATCAGTATCATGGTGTTGTGAGAGGTACATAAAGATTAAACATTCACTGTCAACTACTGTACATAATATTTTATAAGATATTAAAACAAAGCAATTTCAATCAGACCATTACTGTTTGTTTCTTCTTGGGCTTCTTTATTTCTAATGTTTTCTTTACATCTTAGAATTTCAGTCTTATTTCTCTTGATCTGTGAATTGTGACTTTATATCTCAAAATCTGTCTTGATTTCTCACAACGAGACCTTAAAGGGTCGTGTGTCAAACCGCTAAATTGCTGAAATCACGTGACTTTGGCACTCCGAACTGCGGATTCGACACGCTGATTCATTATGCTCCGAAGCTTCCTGAAGCAGTGTTTTGAAATCGGCCATCATTAAATAATTCATTATTTTGTTTTTTTTGGCGCACCAAAAATATCCTCATCGCTTATTAATATTATAATAATAATATTGAACCACTGTACTCACATGAACTGATTTAAATATGTTTTTAGTACTTTTATGGATCTTGAGAGAGGAAATGTCATTGCTCCCTATGTAGGCCTCATGGAGCCATCGGATTTAAACAATATCTCAATTTGCGTTCCGAAGATTAACGAAGGTCTTACGGGTGTGGAACGGCATGAGCGTGAGTAATAAATGACAGAATTTTCATTTTTGGGTGAATTAACCCTTTAAAGGTAGGGTAAGCAATTTTGGAGAGGTTAGCAATAGCAAGCTAGCTTTGAGAATGAGATCCCACCCTCCCTTCAGAGCACTCTTCAAAGCCACGCCTTGCAGAGTCTGCAAAGCGTCACGAGATGAGAGACGGCGTTAAATTACCTTGTCATGTCTTGAAGCACATAACATTACAATAATAATGAATGTAAACAACTTACAGAGCTCTTACTTGTACCACCTGACTGCTGCAGATTCATTTCAGTGTTGATAGTGCTGACAAAGAAACGCATAAACGTTGAACAGTTACGACATGGTGTAAACGCAGCACAAGCTCGTTGTTTTGGTTCAGGAGGAAAAGGTGACTGCTGTTTGTTTGTGGCACTTGGTGATTCTGTCTTCACTAAGGCCTTGCGGAGTTGTACACGCTGATGACGTGTGATGTCTGCGCGAGCAGGGTGCGCAGAGATATTGAAATACATATGTTGACAGGCAGGTAGGACGTCCCTATCATTGAATTTGGATCGAATGCAATGATTGGATGAACATTTTTTGGTCCTGGGACTTCCACAGAAGATATACATGATCAGTATTTAGACCACTTCTATTATTGATTGCTATCAGGATGTGAAGAGAGTTTTAACCAGTATAACAAAAAGTATTTATAAAAAAAATGCCTACCCTGCCTTTAATATAAGACTAACTTCCATAATAAACTGGAAGGTAGTGTGAGAAGATGGGTGGATGACGGCATGGGAAAGGTGAAGAACTACAGCACTTTGGTGGGGAGGGCAGGAAACAGATAGTGAGATTGTTGGCAAATAGAGAGGAAATACATTTTGAGCCTGTATCACAGGACAAGTACTGCTAAGGGAAGCAAAATAGCGGGAGAGGATGAAAGAGTGTGAAGTCTCCTGGGAGTGCTGGTTAGTTATTGTAATGTGCATGACTGTTTTACCACTCAACTTGATGAGGTCACAGGTCAAAGAGTAAAGTATAGTTGAAACCCTTTCTCTTAACCTTACCACCTCCACTGAGGGCCAGAGAACAACACAGACTTTAAACCATCTGAAGTGTGTTTGAACTTCAGTGGCTGTATGAGAATATGAGGAAGGTCATGGGCTCTTAAGACAGACGAAGGATAGAGTGATAGAGGAAGTAATAAGTAGTCAATAATCCTTATGAGCTTATATGTGCGTGGCATCATCCTGTTTACAATTGTTTATCTGCTCACTCATCTCTCTATATCTCATAAGAGTTCTTACAGTCACAGTACACACAATGACATCTTAAAGGGATAGTTCACCAAAAAATAAAAATTTGCTGTTAATTTATTCACCCTCAGGCCATCCAAGATGTAGATGTCTTTTTTATTCAGTAGAGCAGTAAAGAAGATTTTTAGCTGAAACCTTGATCCTCTGTGATTCATATAATGGAAGTCACTTTGAGATTAAAAAAAAACATATTCAGACAAAACAAAATTTATACCCGCGGCTTCTGACAATACATTGAGGTCTTAAGAAGCGAAACGATCGGTCTATGCCAGAAACTGAACATTATTTACACTATTATTATTATTTCTAGTCCACAGCCTCGGCAAAGGGTCCTGAGTGCGTTCACGGCAGTCTGGAGCGCGAGCTTCCTGTCGCATAATGAAGTATGAGCTCAGACGTTGGGAATCTGTGAAAAGTCGACCTTCCCGACTGAGATCGCACAAGCGAACATAATCTTAATTTTTTTATATAGGTTGCGGCATCCAGGATAAGCATAAGTAAGTACCAGTTTGATGAACAATACAACATATGTGTGTTCCCTCTCTGTTGTAAACAAACACAGTGTCAGCTCACATGTGATTGTGCTACCGCACATACGTCATTATGTGACAGGAAGCTCGCACTCGTGAAGGAGCTGAGGGTATTAATTTTTTGTCTGCTTCTTTTTCTGTTTTTTTTTCTTCACCCATTGACTTCCATTATATGAATCACAGAGGACCACGGTTTCAGCTACAAATCTTTACTGCTCTACTGAAGAAAAAAGTCACCTACATCTTGGATGGATTGAGGGTTAGTAAATTAAAAGCAAATTTTCATTTTGGGGTTATTTTTCATTTTGAATGATCCCTTTAAGACATGCAGAGCTGTTAATATTGTTGTTGTTCCCACTAAAATGTCTTGTTGTTGTTGTTGTTGTTGTTGTTTGCATGTATTTGTTATCGATGTAACTGGACCATCTGAACTAAAGCTGATGACCGTCTGAGGTTGGACCTCAGGTTTCTTTGCTCAGTGGTTTTTGTTGCAATTTAGTAATTTTCCCTTCCCTTCTCAACTTTTCATGTGCATTTTGGTGATTCTCTGTTATAGAGAATAAGTAAGTTCTTAATTAGTGGGCTTAGTTCCTAATTGTATCTTCAGTTAATTTACTTTTGTTCATTCTATATTGTATGTATTTTTCCAAGCAGGGGTGTCAGAATTAAATATTTAATCTTTGAAAAGTTTGGGTTCGGTAAGGTTGCCTTAAGGTTTTTGAAGGAAGACTCTTATTCTCACAGAGTCTACATTTGACTAAAAATGCAGTTAAACAGTGATATTGTGAAACAGTTATTTTAAGTTGTAATAATGTTTCCAGTCATCACTCCAGTCTTCAGTGTCACATGTTTTTTCAGAAATCATTCTAATATGCTGATTTGGGGCTTAAGAAACATTTCTTCTTATTATTAAAGTTGAAAAATGTTGTGTTGCTTAATCTTTTTTGTGGAAACAAATCGTACCATGATATTTTTTTTTTCAGGACTCTTTGATGAATAGAAATATATAAAGAACAGCATTTATATGAAATACATTTTTTTTTTTTTTGTAACAATGTAAAAGTCAACTGACAATTGTAATAAATTTATGGCATCCTTGTTGAATAAAAGGATTAATTTATTTACAAAAAAAAAAAAAAGGTCTTACTGGCCCTAAACTTTTAAACAGCGTGTTTCGATCAATCTATTTTGTAATTTGAAATATAACCAATATAAACCATTATTTTGGGTCGGCCAGGGAACTGAACCTCCTGTGTGTTTGTTCGGCCTCTGAGGCTTCCACTGGGTGTAATACTTGTCAGGTTGCGCTACAGTTTTTTTTCTTCACCCTGCTGACAAACTAAACAAACTCCTTTCAAATATGATGATTATTTCCTGAAATGATGATTGTTATGACCCTGGCTCCAGTGGCGATGTGTTTGTCATATTCTCCAACTGTTCTTAGTACTACCCATAGAGTATGTTTGCTTTTGAGTATGTACAAAATATATACTCTCATTTTTTCTCTTGCTCCCTCAACTTATTCTTGGCTCTAGGTTTTTCTCCTGAGCCTGAAAGAATTTCGGAAAGGTGGCTTGAGGGTTTGAAAAACACAGGGGGGATTTGCAGGAAAAACAACATGAAATGAAAATGGTCTTGGCTTTGCCGTCTTAGTGGAATTTCAGTCAAAACCTGTGCTATTTACAACCTCTTTAGAGGATTTTGCTGGTTAGGTGCAATTTACCATTTTGAAGCCTTTGATATCTATAAAATGCTCCAGATATTATTTTACACCTTTCCAGGCAGTGATTTGACACTTGTGTGTCTCTTCAATGTGTCCACAACTGATATGTATAGATTATTAATGTGTGACTACAATCACATGATTCCTCATTTGGTATCATTCACACCCAGGCGTAATCTAACTTCCTTTTCCTTCTCGAGTCCATTGTCCAGAGTGGCTATAGTCTTTTCCATCTCCGCAGTGCTTGTGCCAATCATTTGCCATTTGTAGTACCAAAACACGTTGACACTTTCTCTCTCTCTCTCTCTCTCTCATTCTTTCCCTGTCAGTGAGGGGTCAATGTCTGTAAATCTGTTCTTTGCCTTTCCTCCTTTTGCTGCTGATTTTTCCCAAAGCACCTCATGGATCAAGAGAATCTGAGAAAGCTTCTGACACAGTTCTTTTCCCTATCGGAAGCGCTGCGCCAGCCAATAGCATTAGCTCAGTAAACTGGTGGAAAGTCCTGCCCTGTTGTTGTTTTTAGCTAGCTCGAGCACACACACACACACACACACACACACACCGAAGTTCGGTTATCAGAATGGGCCTCTGTGTACACCCACAATTCCCATTGTTTTAGTTCTCTACCTCAGCAAGGCTTAATTGAGCCTGGCACCAAAACCCGACCTCGGTGGAACGATAGAGCTATGCTGGTCGATGGTATTTCTCTCTCTTTCTCTCTCGTCTACTGTTCTGGTGCCGAGGACCTGGCTGCAACACAGTCAGCACTAACACAATATGGGTGTCTGGAAAGGCCTCCATTTACTGCAATATGCCTGTCTCTGTTTAAAACTTGTCAGTTTACTGTTACTAATGAGGGGTGAAAACAGCTAACTGGACCTTGCACAAATGAACACACACACTTTAGAAACACATATTCTGCTCTTTGTGTCTGTGTCTTGCCAGCTTTGAAAAGGGATCAGAGATTGGGTTTCTTTGTATATTATCATTGTTTGTGTGTGTGTGTGTGTGTGTGTGTGTGTGTGTGTGTGTGTGTGTGTGTGTGTGTGTGTGTGTGTTTTTAAAAAATGCTTTAAAAAAATCTCATATGCTCACAAAGGCTGCATTTATTTAAAGGTATGGTTGATTATGATTTCACTTTTTTAACTTTAGATAGTATGTTTAGTTAGTTGCTGTTAGAGATTTACATAAACCCTGCCCCCGAGAACACGCAACAAAGGGGTGAGGCCATGTTATTGCAATACAGTACGTAACACAAATGCAATAGCATGTCATAAAAGCAAAATGACAACATGACAAGGTATAACTGTAATTAAACTAAACTATACCTGTTCTATCTTCATGCAGCATATATTCTCTGGCTCTGTAGGCATCTTACAAAAGTTCCCACATGAGCGATTTATAGATTATCATGACTAATCAATGACTTTAAGATAGTTAAATCCACATCAGCTACATAAATTCATCAACTAACCGTTCAGAAACGTCCTGTTGCATTCTACATGTTGTCACTTCTTCTTGAGTCTCTCCATCATTGTCCGACTCCGGTTTGAACATAAAAGGCTGAACCGTTTCTGACATTTTCAGTGAGTCTGAGGTAATCAGCGCTGCTAACACAAGCTCTTGAAACTCCGCCTTCTTCTTGGGAGCAGCAGCTCATTTGCATTTAAAGGGACACACACAAAAACTGAGCGTTTTTGCTCGCCCTCAAAAAGTGACAAATTTAACACACTATATCTGTGGGGTATTTTGAGCTGAAACTTCACATACACACTCTGGGGACATCAGAGACTTATTTTACATCTTGTAAAAGTGGCATTATATGACCCCGTTAATCAAAATACAAACAATAAGATTGTGAAATATGATTACAACATAAAATAACCATTTTCTATTGTATTATATTTTAAAGTGTATTTTTTTTTTTCCTGTGTGGGAAAGCTGAATTTTTAGCAGCCATAATTCTAGTCTTCAGTGTCACATGATCATTCATAAATCATTCTAATACGCTGATTTGGTGCTTAAGAAACATTTTATATTATTATCACCACTGTTGAAAAAGGTTGTGTTGGATTTGTTTTCTTCCTGCATGAAAAAAACTTTGCTTTGATATGTGCACTGTTTCATTGATTTAGATTTTTATGCACTTAATGCTCACAGAAATTAACTTAAAGGTGCAATGTGTAAGAATTTTGCAGTAAAATATCCAAAAACCATTAGGCCTGTGTTATATATTTTGTTCACTTTAGTACTTACAATATCCCAAATGTTTCCAACTATTTGTAAATCTTGAGAAAATTGCAATTTTAACCAAGGCTCCGGGACGTGTGAGGAGTCGCCTGTCAATTGCGGCATACACGCGTTATCCTTGGTTTCCGGTTTTATTTTGTAGAAACCATGGAAACACCAAAGACGCTTTAATATATTACAAGGGAACAACTGTTTTGATATATTTATAGACAGAAAACTAATGTTTAGTCTTATTGCTTGAATCTAATTTTCTTGATTTTTTTTTGTGGGTACCATGCTTTACCATGCCTCAGAGAAAAACACTATTTTGTGAAGTAGCTAACATAGCATAATCAGATGCAGCTTTATTTTTAGTAACAGTAATATAGTTGTCACAGACACGCCAGGCTCCACCGTCAGCCAATCACAACGCAGCGAGTCACCAGAGTACTGATCAGGACTCCAAGCGATCTACTCACCTGCTTCCAGCGTCTCCTGTTCTCCTCGTGTGATTCCCCGTCTGTGTGTGAGTGTTCTCCGTCCTCCGCGTCAAGATCCTCCAGCGTCATTCAAGTTCTCCACTGCTGCAACCACCAAAAGGACAGTATCACCATTCTGCACTCCATTCATCTTCACTGCCTAAGTTTTATTCTCATTCACTGCTGTTCAACTCAACTGGTGTCAATAAACAACCTTGTTTGTGAATTCCTGTCTGCGATCCTTCTGTACTGTAACAATAGTAATACGTTTTAAAATTAATTGCATGCCATTTAGCAACACAAGCCACCCAGCATTTAATATGATATTCTAAAATCGATTTAGCTTACTGCGGTGTGCAACACGTGTTTCACAGCAGCCGCCGAGCAAACGCACAGAGTAACATTTTCAACACACTCAAATGTATCTAATATGATAAACAGATCTGCGTTACCTCATACTCATGACCGGAAAATTGGAAGCGGCGCCGGCGACTGTGGCATAATAAAAGTTCTGCTGCTCGTGAGGCGTGTGTTGCGCAATCGCTCCAGCGGCCTCGTTCAGCTCCCACAACACTCGGTCCTGCTCTGCTTCATACTACAGTAACGTTAATAATCGCATCCATGAACATGATTTCTGCCCGAGTCCTATCCCGATTATTTTCCACCGGCTGTGAGGGGAAGACCACATGTCCCAAGATTCTGTGCTCAAACTTGGTGTTATCAAGCTACGCCTTTGGTATTGAATAGGCCTCTAGCGACCTCTAGCGGACAGAAAATTTACATATTGCACCTTTAACCCTAAACCTTCACTTTACTCTACTGGCCTGAGGTCAGGATTTCTCCCCAGTCACCAATTTTTGCATTTCTGGGGGGTCTTAACTGTGCAGGGTGAGTAATAAACTTAAAGTTTGTCAGACACTGTACTGAGTTCAGTGACTCTGAGTGCTGATTTGTGGTCATGATATAGGGTAGGGAACTTGTTGATGCGTTTCTTGATGCTAGAAAAAGGGGAAATTGTGAAATGGAAGTTTTGTTATTCAGGCCTGAGACTATTTGTTTTAGCCACCAGTTTTTCTCACTGTATGTGTGTCTTATTACACCATGGAAACTAGAACCACATGCATGAAATTGATTACATGGGCATTTGATTGCTATCAGTTTGAGTAAATTAGAATTTTATACCTTCTCCCTTTTCTTTCTCAAACATTCTGGAGCATCAGCATGAGCCTTTCCATGAATATTGGGTTCCATCAGTAGTGGTGAATCCATATGTAATGACATCCATTCCTGGAACCATAAACTCTATGATCTGTCTCTGCTAAAACTATTAGAGAGAAGCAGCAGCTCTCCTGTTTCCCTATTTCATTACTGAAACACACAACAGTAGGATCCTATTCCTCTTTTCATCTTTTAAACATCTTCACCTCACACTTGGAGAACTATAGGGACATTTTTCTCCCACTATCCTCTTTCTACAATTCTTCTTTAGGTGTGCAAGTAGGCGTTTGTGTCTAGCAAACGGGAGCCTAGGATTATCTGCCTTAAAACCATTTTAATGCATTAATAGGAGCAGAGTTGACAGTAATCTTTGTAATTAATCATTTAATTGAGGATTTGGTTATGAATTATTAAAATCTTTTTGCCATAAATACAAGAATGTTTCTCTGCATTTCTGGCACATCATTTTTTTAATTAAAGGGGTCATGAACTGCTTTTTTTTTTAATAATAATCTTTTAATGTTGGTATGATTTTCACATCAAAAATTGTCATAATTTAGAAATGAAATGCCATTTTCTACTCTGATTTTAGCCCTCTGATTTGAACGCTCTGTTTTAAGGTGTGTGTCTGCTGTGAGACTTCAATGTAAACACCCACTGCTATGATTGCCTAACATCTTTGCATATGAAATAAGTATTACATGTGGAACTCTATCAAATTTTTAATATGTTTTTACTGTTGCAGCTGTCGAGATTAACTATTCGTAAAAAGTGTTGATTATATCATTATATTTAGATCTAGTCCCGTCACATGAAAGGTAAGCTATTAGCATTGTAGCCGATGATAGACATGTCTGTTTAGCGCATGAATGCAGTGATCTCATCATTGCAACTCGATTTCTGCACTCACGAATGCTTTCATCATAACTAACAGTGCAAACACTATGTAAATAAGAGATTCATTGTGCAGTGTAGAAAGCATCTTTGATTATAACAGGAGTTTTGGCAAAAGTCCAGAACTCAGTCAATGTTAAACTCACACTGTGTGATTGACAACTCCAGTGATTATAAAGGGAGGGTTCTTTGATTGCTTTCTGTATATAATTTAAACAAATTATAATTCACATTATTATCATGCTACTAAGGGAAACAATATGAAGTTGACCGTTTAGTCGTTTGATTTACTGACGCATAAACAGCAATAAACGATTCTGAGACAAAGAACATTATAAATCATTACATAAAACACTGGTCACAGATCAGGCTTTAGAATTAGTACGGTTACTTACATGTTGTTGCATTACTGTCCTTGATTTACCATGGAATCAATAGTGAAATGTACCAAACAAACAAATATTGCTCTACTGAGACATTCACATAGTTGAAAATACATAAATAATACTTTCCTAGCATTAGGATCCTTTACAGTGTAATGTTATTTTAGTCCAGTGATCCTGTATCTCTGTTCTCTCCTCACTAACGTGCCAGTGTGCGGGGCCAAATATGTGATGATGTAGAAGTAGGCGTTGATCTGATCCTGCAGAGGTGGTCTTTCGTCGCACTATTACGTCATAATGTGGCAAAACCCAAATCGAGTCATTTTCAGAGCTTGGTTTCAATAAAAGCTGTTTTTGGAATAATGAGGAAGATTTGAGTTCTGAAACGTACAGGATGTTTTTATAGTACAATGACCTTTTCATGTCAAAATATCAAGGAAAATTTGATTTCTCAATTCATGACCTCTTTAAAGCACATCCTGCCATACGGCTGGAACAGGAGTGGCACTGTGTGCTTGTAAATGAACTGATGTCAGTTTGAAATTAAATTTCAGTCTTAAGATGGACTCTGAATTAGTCTATATTTGGCAAGGCAGTAACTAGGTTCTTTGTTAACGTGATTTAGGTGAATGGTGGATAGCTTGGAGTGAAAGGAGATGAGATGACCTCACAGTACTAAAAAGCTAAGGTCAGAAGAGTACATCATTTCCAGCGCCGCACTGATTCTGACTGGACTTCTGATTACAAAACAGGTAACGGAAAAAAAAACCTTATGCGGTGTTGAAAGCCCTGTAACACCTTTTGTGTTCCCGGTCAAAAATGACCGGCCTTTTAAAAATTGCTTGTAAATCTCTGGTTAAGCTATATTATCACCAAATATTGCATTCAATCTTTTTGTCAACTTGTTTTCTTTCAATTAGGACAGGTTTTGTATTTCTTTTTGAAACTGATTGATTATAGGCCTCACTGATCTGAGCCTCATTGATCTGAAGATAAAGTTCATCTCTGTGAAAAAGAAAGCCTGTAATACTCAAAGTAGTTTGTTTGTGTAAATGAACGTGTGTGTGTGTGTGTGTGTGTGTGTGTCCGTATGCGGTAGTGCGAGTGTGCATGAATTGCAGGCACTTCTATGCAGGGCCTCAATTGATTCTATGAATCACTTTAGTGAATCGGTTCGTTTGGACAGTCCATATAAATAGAATTGTTTACAAAAATTTTGTTTGATTAGCATTGACCGTCTGAAACAACCGATTCACTCAAATTAATTTGACTTCGAAATATTACAACATGAGTGAGAGACAGCTGTTTTTAAGGGCACAGAATGCGTTTTTGTGCAAACACGAGACGTGGGGGGACGCGTTTTTGTGTTGCATGTTTAGAACCCCATGTCATGTTTACATTAAAAAACAATGGAAAAGCAGTGCAGTGGAATGCAAAAATGCAATTTCTGTGAATGGTCCCTTATTAGATTATTTGCATGGCTGCAATGCTACGTGTGCAAACAATATGAGTAGCATTTGAACACAACACTTATCTAAAATGTCTTTAATTGACAGTTTAGTACAAACAAACACTGCTCTTTTATACTGTATGTGCTATAAATTGACAACAACAAACCTGGAGGAAAAAGCTAAATATAATAAAAGACATAAAAATGAGCTTTGTAATATGTTTCGGCACATTATAAACTTTATTTTTGTTACGGGGGTAGGATTAAAGTGGTTTGGGTTAAATAACAAAAGGTCAACATCATGTGCTGAACAGCTTTATTTTTCAAGGGCCAGCACTCTTTAACGTCCTATTATTTCTGCCGAGTTCATTTGGAGTGGATGAATTTGTGGGCTGATGCAAACAAAGCTCACTCTGTCAAAATGGCCTTTGTTAGGGATTCTCCCCATTATCCCACCCCCATGTAAAGACCCAGCATTCTCTTTGTGCTCAACTGTTTGTGTGTGGTTGTTTGGCATTTCTGTGCGCTTCACACTGTCCTCTGTTAAAAAAAAATAAAAATACTGTCCATCCAGGAGGTTTTTTTGTTTTTGTGTATGTTTAATTACCAGTTATATTAGCATTAGGTTGAACCTTGAATGAGTATTAGATCCTGATTCAGCCTGAATCTAAATACAGACAAATGCACACAAGTAGACAGGTCAATTCATTTTTAATAAGAGGTTGTAATGGGGTAATGATGTCTGGCATGGCAATGAAAAACCCATCTGCTGATGTCATATGGACAGTAACATCTTCGATGCTGTCAGCATAAAACTAAAATAGAAAGACCAACATAAGAAGCAGTAAGTGAAAACACATTCATTTCCATTTTATTTTCAGTTTAGGGGAAAAAAGTGAAAGGAAATGAGCTCAGAATCCAAGAGAGTCCGTTGAGAGGTCTTGACAGCTGCAAGAATGTTCAGTGACCTGATTAGGTAAACAAACACTCTAATGTCAAAACTTTATGGCTTTTTAAAGGTCAAAGTTCAAAGGTCACCTTTTTAAGGCTATGTTGCTGACCTGTGCAAGGTCACACGGCACATGCTCTACACGTGCATCCTGACGTCTGGCATTAGTTTTGTGGTGATGAGCTGGTCTCTGCGTCCTTTCCCTCAGGCCGTTTTTAGTTCACCTCTAACAGAGGTCACCTGTCCAAGGAAATGGTAGGAAAATTCATAGAGTGATGTGTCCTAAATTCCTTCTCTATCATTCAGTGGAGCAAAAATAACAGAATTATTAACAGTTCCTTAGAAATAACTCCACTGAAGCAAGCATGCTATTTTTATTGTTAGATAAGAGATAATCACAGCGATAGCATAAATAAGCAGCCATGGGGCCAGTGGCCAGAACCGTTGAGTCTGCATGATGATGTTGCTATTTAAAGGTTTATGATTTCTCTGGGCTCTTGTGATGTTCATCTTGTTTGTAAACCTGGAGCTAAACTCATTAATTACTGGTCTTCCTCCTCAGTGCCTTGTGGTAGCGACATTTATAGTTGACTAAAGCTCACTTGTTGTCAAAAAGATTCTTAAATAGGTTCGTAAGGTGCCACAAATACAGAGAATCAGTAGTTTTCTTCGTTTCATCTCTGGTCCGGTTCCTCAGGGTGTACAGGGCCAGGATATAATTCACTAAATGTACTGAATTGCCATCTTATAGTGTAAGAATTCATTAAGTAGCTCAAATGCAGTATGTGCAAATGCACAATTTGTTAGAACAGCTCGTATACAGTGGAGCCCATTAAAATAAAGTACAATTTTATTTTATGTAAAGAGAAACAACATAGCGTAAAATTAATAATTAAAAATAAATATGATTCTGCACTATTTCTAGGTTACTAATTAAATGTAAAAAGAAAAAAAAAATTGTGTTGTCAACCATGTGAACACCTCTATACAAAAGGTCAGATGTTGTTGCTTCCAGCAGAAGATGTGAACATTCTCAAATCATGCTGGATAACATGATCATCAGTCCATGTCAGCTTGAGTGCTGCTGTCGTTAAAGTGAAAGGAGGACATGCTATATTAAGAAACTCTTATGCACGTAAATATTTAATTTTTCAAATAATGTAACTTTAAATAAAACGGGCTGGCATTTAATCGTATTTTATTTTCAATTACAATTTTGCCATTAATGATTATGAAAACAAAGTAGATATAAAATGATTATTGTTGCGTGTTTGGTTTTGCAATGATGCTGTTGTTTTGTTGTTTTGTCTTGTTTTCTAAATTATGCCCACCCCCTTTCCTTTACAGTGGTGTGCTTTCAACCCCTCACATACAAAGCCACTATATATATATATATATATATATATATATACGTACATACAGTATATATACAGGGCTTGACATTAACTTTTTTGCTTACCAGCCACTGTGGCTAGTGGTTTTCCAAAGCCACTTAACATTTTCACTGGCCACAATTTTGACATCAATACCATGGAGAATAACTGCCATATATTTATTTTTTATATTATCTCATAATTTGGCAGCAGGTATTTTAGGCTGCTGTCACTTTAAGACCTGACATGGATCCATTATACTGTTATACTGTTCACATTCACTTAAAACATAACTCACTGTGTTTTATGTGAATACTCGCCAAGCCCACTATTTTGACATTATTTTGTGTGTATTTGACTGTTTAAGTGCAATAAACTGTACAATAACTCAATTTAGTACTGGGAGATGGCTTTTTGTGCGCACACTTTGGGTATGTGTGAAAAATCTCTGGGAATTAGTACAAATTTGCGCAATCCCACACCGAAATTCACGCCCTGTAACACCAATGATATTCATCTGGAGAAAATGAAACGAGTGAGGGGAGGCAGGTTCATGTGGCAACTCGCTGTCGGAGAGATCTCGGATGCCTTTTTAAAAGACTACAATTGAAAAATGTTTATATTATATTGTAAAATTCATCCTGACAAAGTGGCTAGTAGGAGTGACTGCGTTACACACCATTGCTGAAATGTGTGGTGTGCATTGACAATGCTGAAATGTCAAGCCCTGTATATAATAAATATTCTGTAAATCCATGAGTCACTGAATTATAGTGATTAATAATTGTGATCTCATTATTGACCAAAATAATGATTTTTGCCATAATCAAGCATAAAACATTTATTTATTTAATTAGAAAATAATGCCATTTTCACATGACTTTTGGACACCCACTGTATAAGCATACAGTACTTCATGAAGTGTCACTACTTTACCACTAGTATAGCAATTTGTCTCCAGAGGAGGTTCAGTGAGAAGCCCAAATGAGATGTATCTCTCTCCTCATCTGTATTTATCTAAGGAGGGAATGGCAAGGAAGAGGGTGGGATTGGGTGGGACAATCTTGCATGACCCCCTGTTCTAATTCCCCCTCTGGTGAGTCAGGTTAAGCAGGAGAGAGTTTGTTTTCTTTTTATTAAACTGGCATTTGGGTTATTCGCATCTGTGCTGAGGACTTTCGAACACCCTTTCTTCCGCCCACTCCAGGAGCTCAGAGAGAGGGGGGGGGGGGCCTTACAAATGAGTAAAGGAGAGATACACATGGAGCGCTGGATAGGAAGCACATGTGCTCCTTCCCCAGGGAGCGACTCCACCCTTCACTCTCGCCTTTCTCTCGTTCTTCTAACCATCTCTGCTATTCTCTTTCATCCTCTGTACATTATATCCTTAGAGAAAATCACTCTCTGCACACTCTCATCTAACTCCTATTTTTTATGTATCCCTTTTTTTGGTCATCCACGCTCTCGAGGATCATCTAATTCCCTTTCGCCTTTTCCCCATTCCCCTCTTTCCTTGCTGTCAGAGCCTCCGCTAGAGATTCCACACATGCCTTTAATTTGGGAGGGAGGGAGCCCAGGAGTGCAGCTAGCTTACAGCTCAGGAATTTTCCACCCTCCCTCCAATCTGCACATACGTTGATAGAACGGAGGGAGACGGAGGTGTGGGGCCATCAACAGCCCGACCCCCATTTGCTGAGATCCAAAACTGTCTGTTCAGTAAGTTGCCATCAAATGAAGGTGGTGCAAAGGTCATCAAAGCGATATGGAAAGGAAAGAGAAGTAGATTGACATGATTGGAAAAAGATGAGGTTATTGAGTGATTTAGAAAGGAGGAGAGCGTGAAATGGAACAGGATGGCCACTTGTGGAGAAGTGATGAGGGTGAGAGGTGGAAATGATGGAATGAGTTCATCCCAATGCTTTGCTATGGCAGAAGAAAATCTGTCACGAACAATCAGAACGCACATTGCACTGATTCTGAGATGACCTTTTAGCCCTTTCTAATAATTGCAAGGTCATTTGGTGTTACAACACATGCTGTTTGCAGACAACAGGCCATTTGTAATAGTCTCTGTGGAATAAATCAGAACAGAAATTGAAGTCTCAGAGTCTGCAGGAAGTGAGTTGAGGTGGCAGACAGAACTAATAATATTACATCCAAAGTGGTGTTAGAATTCCCATAAGAGGTAGAGGACAGAAAGACTGGTGTAGTCTTAACTGACATGATTATGCAATCTAAATTGTTTCTAGATAAGTATTTTACTTGAAGATTAACTGTATGTCATCATTTACTCACTCATTCACTGTAACATTTATTCCTGTTCTCACAAAATAATTACAGTAGCAGATTATCGCAAAGACTTGTTTTCACGGTTCCTTGCACAATACCATATTATGAACTCAAAACACCATTGATATAGTGCATGATTTGTGAAATAATACAATAATACAATACAATAATACAGCTCAAAGACTTGTAGAAGCAAACTAAAATGGCATGGTTGCTTCAGCCAATGTGTTTTTAACTCATGTTTCTGCAAACTATCGGTTTAGAGGGTAGGGTTTATTGGAAGTGTGTGTTATTTTCAAGTGCAACAAAGCATTAGGTGTTTAGCGCCACTCGCCAGACATTTCATTTCGCAACTGCCGAACAACTAATGTAATAAAACACTGGCAGGTTCATGTTCATCTGTTTTGGATAAAACGGAACATGCTTTGAGCACCACTCACTGGACATTTCAATTTGAAAGTGTCGCAAAATGTAAAGGAAACAACGGCTGTGTCTAAAATCGCCCCCTATACCCTTAAATAGAGCACTATTTGAGGGAACAACCATTTGTAGTGGTGTCTGAAACCATAGTGGAAATTATCGAGTGCACTCATTCAATCCCATAATGCACCCCACTAACTAGTGTACAACCAATGTACACTCAAAGGCTAGAGAACACCCATAATGCACTGTGAGGGTCGTGTCAAATGTATTCCCGTGTCTTGCCAGAAGATGGCGCACACAGCTGTATCATCTTCTATTTTCCAAACCGCTGGTTCAATGTGGGTACAGCGTAATATCATACAGGTATAAATTCCTTTTTAAAGGATTAGTTCACTTTCAAATGAAAATTACCCCAAGCTTTACGCACTCTAGATATTAGCTAGATATTTTACTTCATAACTTGTTAAATATGGATTTTTTTTTTTTACACAAACGCATTGCTTCACTTCAGAAGGCCTTTATTAACTCTCCGGAGCCCTGTGGAATATGTTTATGATGGATGAATGTGGATGGAGACACTTTCTTCAGCTCAGACTCTTTTGGTAACGCATACTGCCATTATAAGGCTCGGATGCATCAGGATATTTATTAATATTTCTATGATTGTGTTCATCAAAAAGAAGAAAGTCATATACACCTGGGATGACTTGAGGGTGAGTAAAGCTTGGGGTAATTTTCATTTGAAAGTGAACTAATCCTTTAATTGATTATTACATTGTTTAATTAAGGGTTGTACATAGTTTCCATGACAGAGTTCAAGATAAATGTTTCCATTACTAAGTTTCAAATAATTATTAAAAATTAATAAACATTATAAAACTCAGTGTCCGAAATCACTCACTTGTTTTCATTTACTCCTTCAAATGGACTATATTAGTAGATTAATGTAGGAAATGATGAATGAGGGTATAGGGGGTGATTTTGTTGTGTACTTTTGCAGAAATGTCACCACAGGCACGTTTTCAATGAGCCTGGGATGTCCAAGCCTTTATGCTTTTCTCTTTTTAGTGGATTTTTTTTTTTTAAAGAATATCCAGGCAACTCTTTTAAATATAATGAAAATGAATGGGGACTGGAGCTGTCAAGCTCCAATATGCCACAAAAAAAAAAAAAAAAAATAGAGAGAGAAAAATGTATCATAAAAGCTTTTGTCTTTTGTTCTAGTCTTTAGTTTTTGGGAGCTATAAGATAGCTTTATGTCAGACAATCACATACAAAATGTTTAAGTTTTTGTATTTATTTATTTGTTTGTTTGTTTTAGCCATTTTGGAGCCATACAGACCCAGTGACCATTCACTTTTGTTATATTAAAAAATGCCATAATATTCTTCAAATATTGACTTTTTGTGTTCCAGAGAGGAAAGAAAGTCATATGAGTTTGGAACGACACGAGTAAATGGCAGAATTTGGGTGATTTTTTGTCTGTCTCTCAGCAAACACATGTCTTTTCATTGTCCTCTCTAAAGTTGCTTTATTCAGGTACCTCAGATTCCTCCAGGCTAAATATCTGCCTTGAAATAGAAAGACAGAGCTGAACTTATGTGATGAAAGAAAGCAGTTTTTGGTGAGCTTTTAAGTTTGAGAGTGGTGTTTCAGTGGATACTGAGGAGGGAGAGGAAAATCCCTGAGAGTTAAAATAATAATTAAAGGGGGCTTTGATTTGCACGATACTGCAGACATAACTGGTTCTCCCTTCTTTCCTTCTTTCGAAATGCAGGGGAGAAAAAATTACATTTCTCGCTTGTAATGACTACTGCAGTCTTTGGGAAAAGGCTTTTATGTTGAAAGAACTGCTGTGTGAGACTGAGGGATTGAGAGGACTTGCTTTTGCATCTTTTTTCTTACAACCAGAATTCCGGAAATGTTGGGATGTTTTTTAAATTTGAATAAATGAAAACTAAAAGATTTTCAAATCACATGAGCCAATATTTTATTCACAATAGAACATAGATAACATAACAAATGTTTAAACTGAGAAATTTTACACTTTTTTCCACTAAATGAGCTCATTTCAAATTTGATGCCTGCTACAGGTCTCCAAAAAGTTGGCACAGGGGCAACAAATGCCTGAAAAAGCAAGACATTTTGAAAAGAGTCAGCTGGGAGAACATCTAGCAACTAATTAAGTTAATTGATATCAGGTCTGTAACATGATTAGCTATAAAAGGGATGTCTTAGAGAGGCTTTCAAAAGTAAAGATGGGCAGAGCTGTGAAAGCGTGCGTAAAAAGATTGTGGAATACTTTAGAAACAATGTTCCTCAACGTCAAATTGCAAAGGCTTTGCAAATCTCACCATCTACAGTGCATAACATCATCAAAAGATTCAGAGAAACTGGAGAAATCTCTGTGCGTAAGGGACAAGGCCGAAGATGCCCGTGGTCTTCAGGCCCTCAGACGACACTGCATCACTCATTGGCATGATTGTGTCAATGACATTACTAAATGGGCCCAGGAATACTTCCAGAAAACACTGTCGGTAAACACAATCCACTGTGCCATCTGCAGATGCCAACTAAAGCTCTATCATGCAAAAAGGAAGCCATATGTGAACATAGTCCAGAAATGCTGTGTCCTCCGGGCTAAAGAGGAGGGAGACCTTCCAGCGTGTTACCAGCGTTCAGTTCAAAAGCCAGCATCTCTGATGGTATGAGGGTGCATAAGTGCATACAGTATGGGCAGCTTGCATGTTTTGGAAGGCACTATGAATGCTGAAAGGTATATAAAGGTTTTAGAGCAACATATGCTCCCCTCCAGATGACGTCTTTTTCAGGGAAGTCCTTGTGTATTTCAGCAGGACAATGCAAAATCACATACTAGCAGCTATTACAACAGCATGGCTTCGTTGTAGAAGAGTCCGGGTGCTGAATTGGCCTGCCTGCAGTCCAGATCTTTCACCTATAGAGAAAAATATGTCAAAGACGACCACAAACTCTTCAGCAGCTGGAAACCTATATCAGGCAAGAATGGGACCAAATTCCAACACCAAAACTCCAGAAACTCATTACCTCGATGCCCAGACGTCTTCAAACTGTTTTGAAAAGAAGAGGAGATGCTACACCATGGTAAACATGCCCCCGTCCCAACTATTTTGAGACCTGTAGCAGGCATCAAATTTTAATATTACATTTTTAATTTTTGTTCTGCCGCATAATTACTAGATCATTGAGTGATGAATTATCAATAGAATATTAGCAGATGAGCTACAGAGGAATCTGTTTAAATCATAACAATGATAGATTTGTTATAGGTGTATGCTGAAAGATGAGGCGAGCATGGAGATCCACAATAACAACGGGGTTTATTCCCAATAACAGGAACACAGGAACAACATACACCTCTAAGTAAACAAGAGAACAGACCAGGAGTGCAGGGAAAGTGTCCAACTTAAAGGGAGTGCTGATGAGGTACAACAGGTGCAGGGAATCTGGGGAGATGGCGGGAAGACTGATGAGGGAAGTGAAGACAGGTGTGCGGAACAGGAGGATTCTGGGAACTGGAGTCCGGGAAGGTGTGAATGTAACATTACCTCCCCCTCCCCGGAAGGCGTGTCCTCACGCCTTAGATGAAACAACGGGGGGGTGGGCGCCCTGGAGACCTACAGTCAGGTGCGGGGGGTGCAGGCGGGTGCGGAGCCGTGGGCGGCCATGGCGGGTCTGGAGCCAGGGATGGCCACGGCGGGTCTGGAGCCAGGGATGGCCATGGCGGGTCTGGAGCCAGGGATGGCCATGGCGGGTCTGGAGCCAGGGATGGCCATGGCGGGTCAGGAGCTAGGGATGGCCATGGCTGGTCAGGAGCTGTAGGCGGCCATGGCTGGTCAGGAGCTGTAGGCGGCCATGGCGGGTCAAGAGTCTCAGGTGGCCGAGACGGGTCAGAGGCCGTGGTCGGCCATGGCAGGTCTCCGAGCCCACCCCCATCTTTCCCACCCACGAGTACCCTTCCCCCCCAAAAAAAATTCTTTGGAAGACTCAGGGGTTCGAAGGGCTCGTGGGCTACTGGAGTGGGTTCAGCGGCGGTTGGGGCGGGCTCGGCCATGGCGGCAGGAGCGGGCTCGGCGGCAGTGGCTGGAGCTGGAGCGGGCTCGTGACAGGCTGGAGCGGGGCGGACTCGTCGGCAGCCGGGGCTAGAGCGGGCTCGGCGAAGCATTGAGCTGGCTCGGCGGAGCATGGAGCGGGCACATGGAAGGCTGAAACAAGGTTGAGGGGACTGGGAGCTGGTTCAGCCCAAAAGTCTATTAACCAGTCCTCCGTGTCCAGGACTGGCATCTTGGGCTGCACGGCGACAGACAACTCAGGAGACTCGGGCTGCATGGAGGCATAAAGCTCAGGAGACTGGGGCTGCACGGAGGCAGACAACTCAGGAGACTCGGGCTGCATGGAGGCATTAAACTCAGGAGTCTGGGGCTGCATAGAGACAGACAACTCAGGAGACTGGGGCTGCACGGAGGCAGAAATCTCAGGAAACTGGGACTGCACGGAGGCAGAATTCTCAGGAAACTGGGGCTGCACGGAGGCAGAATTCTCAGGAAACTGGGGCTGCACGGAGGCAGAAATCTCAGGAGATTGGGGCTGTACGGCCTTCTTTTTCCTCTTTGGCCGTTTGGGCCCAGCGGAGGATCTTTCTCTGGCCATACAGGGTTTTGGGTCCCGCAGGACACTGGGGAAAAGCTCACTGGAGGGGCATGCGGAGGAAAATGGAGATTGACGAACCGGCCAGGCCGCCCGTGTTTCTGGGGGTACTGGATGAGGATCGCACGATTTATCAAGAACCTCTGCAATAACAAACTTAGAACAATTTAAAGACAAAATCAGATTAATTGTATCGCCTAAGGAAAAATAACCGGCAGGTTCTTTAAAACGGATCGTGCTCTCGTCCAGCCCCTCCAGAAAAAGGGCGTTTAAACAGGAATCCGGCCAATTCGTCAGATAAGCCAACTCGACAAACTCCTCCACATACCTCTCCAGCGAACGACCGTCCTGCAGGAGCCCAGCTAGGCGATCCGAGACCGAAGCTGGTGTTGGAGGCACGGGAGAAGCAGGAACTTCAGAAATGTAAAATAGTCTCATCCTTAGTTGTAGATCTCCAGCGGTTTAGGTCTGTTCTTCTGTTATAGGCGTATGCTGAAAGATGAGGCGAGCATGGAGATCCACAATAACAACGGGGTTTATTCACAATAACAGGAACACAGGAACAACATACACCTCTAAGTAAACAAGAGAACAGACCAGGAGTGTAGGGAAAGTGTCCAACTTAAAGGGAGTGCTGACAAGGTACAACAGGTGCAGGGAATCCGGGGAGATGGCGGGAAGACTGATGAGGGAAGTGAAGACAGGTGTGCGGAACAGGAGGATTCTGGGAACTGGAGTCCGGGAAGGCGTGAATGTAACAAGATTACTATTCCGCTGTCTTCTAGAAACCTAAAAATTAAACATGTATCATGAAATCAAGAATCTCAAAAATGTCCTGGTAGCGTTCAATTATGAGTCTGTTTTTAAGACGGCTCACTTTCACCAGTGGCAAAGGAATCAAAACATAGGCGTGTTCTGTGGAAATAAGGTATTATGAAAGAGATTTGTTCTCGTTTGGCTGGTGAGGATGTCCAGAGCAGCCAGAACCCCATGGCTCTGATTAATCTCAGGTCCAGTAAAGTGAACAGCTCTCTGGAGCCCTTAATGACCTCAGGTCCGGTACGGAAAGCATTTGTTAACTGGCAATTTTATTGTTTTTCCAGCGTTATTCTCAGTTTTAGCTGTATCAGTGCTGTGTGTGTATGTGGATTTCATACACACAGCACTGATACAGCTAAAACTGAGAATTTACTGTGCTTGCAAGGCAGCACATTATTGATATTCCTCAACCACTCTGGTTAGAAGTTTCTTTTCAGTGAAATTATAATTAGTTCTAAATTCTTTCATTAAACTTTCATTAAAATATTTTTTGTCTCCATTAATTTAAAGGTATAGTCCACCCAAAAATGAAACTTCTGTCATCCTTTACTCATCCTCATGTTGTTCCAAAATTACCTTCTTTCATCTGCAGAACAAAAAAGATGATATTGTGAAGAATGTTGGGAACCAAACAGCATTGGAGCCCATTGACTTAAAAAAAAAAAAAAAAAAAAAAAAAAAAAAGCCTTGATACATTTCTCAAAATATCTTTTGAGTTCCACATAAGAAAGTGAGTCATGCAGGTTTGGAACAACATGACAGTGACTAAATCATGACAGAATTTTGGGGTGAACTATCCCTTAAAGATAAAGGTTTGAAATAGAATGTTTAATACTGAATTCAGCCATGATTCATTGCAATATTTGCATACTGAATTACAATTAGTCTTTTCTTGCATGCATCTGCATACTGAATCATCACTTTCCTACATCTATTTAACCACAGTATTACAACTTTACTTTGTCCTACCATGTAAGCACTGGTATTTTTTTGTGGAAATGATAATCTAGTTAACTTAGTGTAAATTTCATTGTCAGTGCTAGTTTGATTTAGATTTATGTTTTGAAAGGTTTCATTAGGAGGATGTTCCATGTCATACCATTTTCCATGCAAATCATGCTCTTTCTCTCTCTCTCTCATGCACCCTTGATATTTTCTGGTTTCCGGAATGGAAATTTGCAGCTGCAGACCACATTGATAGACTACATTTAGAGCATCTGTAAGAACCCTGTGATGCATATGAACACTATAATTCAAAAGCCTGGGGTCAGTAAGAATTTTTTTATTTATTTATTTGAATTAAAGCTGCAGTCAATAAAGTTTTTTGGTTAAAAATTATCCTAAATCAATTATTGAGCAAGTACATAACCAGCCAGTGTTCTCCTTACCTTAGCCCAATTCACAACGGTAA